>NC_081352.1:32192063-32443009 GCF_029784015.1 Lycium ferocissimum | reverse complement strand
GTACTGTAAATGAAAGCCTTTTCGTGTGTAAGAAATATACAAGTTCTAAAAAGTACGTGCATTAATCCTCAATAACACCACTACTGCTTGTAGATTCTATAGAGAAACTTTAATTTGGCATCTCATAAACAGCTATACCTACTTGTGAAACCCGTGAATGTTCCCAGATGACTACCTTTTTTTTTTTTTTTTTTGGTTGGTTCTGATCCCTTATTCCGTGTTACCTTTCAACTGAGCAAAACAAAAATCCTAACTTGTGAGCATGCAATTTGTGAGTTAATCTTTGGTGTAAGAATTTTTTACATCATTGCGTCACTATTATCAGTTATAATAAAGAATTTCTCTTATTCTGAAGATTACGTATCTCACATTTTAAAGTTTATATGTAGATATATATTATTCTTTGAGTGACCTGATAAGTTAAATAATTTTTTGTGCTAACAGTAAGTATATACATATAGATAGTTCAAAAGGTGGTCAGCAGCAGCTAGCTAGGAAATGCTAAAATAAATTACTCACATCGGGTTGGTACAAAATCAAACTAAACTGTTTAATCCTTTATAGTTAAAACTTAGAGTAAGAATATATATTAATATTAATTAACCACAATTAAGTGATAAATATATGCATGAAAGATGCATATTTTGTATTTATTGGCTTGATGTAAATATTCGATACAAGTAAATTTTAATCCTAGCAATATGATCAGTTAGATCCTCACCTCATTCTTGAATCTTAATTGTTTTTAAAAACTGCATTTACATTTTGCTACTATTATATATATTCATGTTTATTCATTTATTTATTTATTCTTAGAAAGCTCTTTACTTATCTCTTCTTGTTTCATGACTGATCATCATTCATTATGAGTTTGGGGTTTTTTTTTTGTGGGGTGGGGGGGGGGGGGGGGGGGAGGTTGCTTGCAGGAGTGGGGGTGGCTCTAGGATCTATCACTTCGAAAATGAAACTATACGTGAGGGAATGATTGATTTGGAGAAGATGTCATTCATCTACTCACCTATCACATTATATATGCATATATTTCTCATGTATGGCAATTTGATGTGAATTGTCGACTTACGATTCAGTATTCAGCATACCCCTTTTGACTTTAGTGTGCACAAGAAATGTACCAAGTTTCGATACCATTTTCCTGCCCTTCATAATTGAATTATTAGGTCCCATTAAGGCCAGAGAAAAATATATGAACTTTTTCTTTCTCAACATGACAACTATAATGAAGAATCTTTTCACAATAAGGCATTGAGCCAATTTAGAACCTGTTTGGATGGGCTTATGCCTATAAATTGTTCATAACTTATAAGCTAAAAAAATAAGTGTAGAAATTTTAACTTATTTTTTTAGCTTATGTTCGCTAGAGTCAAGAAGTTTCAAATGGCCCAATTATTTTTTTGAGCTTATTTTAAGCACAAAATGACTTTTTTTCAAGCCACCAAACACCCAAAAAAGTCGAAAACAAACTTTATAAGCAACTTATAAGCCAATCCAAACGGGCTCTTAAACAAAATTGGCGACAATGACAACAACAACATACTCAGTAAAATTTCACAATGCGGGGTTTGGGGAGGGTAAAATGTACGCAGACTTTACCCCTATCTTGAAAGGTAGGGAGACTGTTTCCGAATGACCATCGGCTCAAGAGAAAATATGGCAAAAAAAGTCAGATAAGGACAAGCAATTCAAAGCAGTATGAAAATGAAAATAACGAAAGCAAAAAAGCCACGATAAAGCAATCTAAAAAAGGAGCAATAGCTACCACAAATAAATAAGAAAATTGAAGTACAAGAAACAACATATGGTAGCACAAATCAGAGGGCAAGAAACTAAAGAGAAAAACTGCGACTACTAGTACAAAAGAATAAGCGGAACTACCTACTAACCTTCTACCTTAAAGACTATTAAAAGTAAATGTTTAGTGAAGCATCCAACCTTTTCCCGGAAGCAAAGGGTTAAATTAAATTTTCTTTCGTTGGAATATAGTAAAACTGAACAAATAAGGAAAATAATAATATTTGTAATCATATATAAAAATTATTAAATTCTCTTGTCATGAGATTTTTTTTAGAGTAATGGCAAAGGGAGGTTCAAAAATTGTTTTAGCTCATAGATTCAAATTTCAATTTGATATTCTAGCATTTCTTTTAATCATCTTACATAAATTTCTGACTCCGCCATGAGCCCACGACTTCTTATGAACTTCTAAGAGGGTATATTTAAAAAAAAAAAAAAAAAAAAATAGAATTCTACAACAAGAGATGATCAATATTCTAATACATTTTGCTGAAAAGGTTCCATCATATGAAGAATTGAGGAAACAAAATATATATTATCGTACTCAATAGAATATATCTCATCTCCTTTTCTTAACCGGATGTCCACATTTAATGTTTCTCTAATTTCTCTAAGTTTTGATGCAAAGCAAGTTCAGAAGTATGAAAGAAAGCTGATGCTTGGGAATATAAGTTATTATAATAAAATAAACGTGAATTAATATTCCCCTTTGCACAATAACCCGTGGATTTGGGGGGGACTGTCCCCATGTTTTCGATAACAATAGCAGATTCAAAAGTAATTAAATTATTCTGAAGCCCACAAAAACATTTATTTGTCACATTGTTAGTCCCATAGAATAATGTTTACGGTTAGTCCCTACGTTAATACTAATAATCAATATTTTTTCTTTGATAGTATGACATTTTCAACTTCTTAATACTGCTGCTGCAATTTTCGGATTTATATCCATTATAAATAAAAATACTTCTCTATTAAAGTCAATATATACCAATGTGTTCGAATACAATACTCCTTTTTTTCTTTCTTTTTTTTTTTTTTTTACATCCGTCACATCAAGTGTATATTGAGATGGAGGGTTTATATATGACTGCATAGTCCTAAAGAGCAGCTAGTATTTTTATTATATTACTTCCTTTTTTGACTAATTAAGTAAAATTATTATTTTTTAAACTCTTTTCGAAATGGATTAAAAAGAAATGTCGTTACATAAACTAAAACGAATGGAATACTGTTCACTCTGTGCAAAAAATTCTTTCGTAAGTTTAAGTTTATGTCCAGAAAAATAATGTCATAAAGAGAATAGTAACTTCCATAAATTGATTAATGCTTAATATATTTGCTGAGAAAAGAGAATCTATCAACACTTAAAACCACAAAATTTGATATTGATGCTTTTTGTATGTATGGCGGGCATTTTCCTTATTATCCTTATTATTAATTAATATCGATATTGGTTGTTCACTTGTTAATAGAACTTTTCGATTCCAATTATCCCTCCCAATTCTAAATACGTGTCCTTGAACCAAGGAGCAAAAGCATGAAGCATCCATTGAAATGTTCAACAATTGTAATTAATGTTAAACTTTTCCATTGAAAGAGTTCAGAGGCATATATGTAATTAAAAACATAAAATAACCGAAGTTGATACACCCATTATACCTAGCTATGAGATAGAATTTTATAATTAGTAAAAAAATATTTTGCTGTGGGGCATTAAGCTACATTGTGGGATTTGATGATAGAAAAGGCAACAAAAAGTAATGTGAGAAGATGCTCCCATTTGCATCTGGAATAAGTATATCCTTTTTGTTTTTTAGCTTCCTCTTTCTCAAAAAGCAATAGCATAATTAAAGGAGCATATTAACAAGTGACAAATAATTTATAAAGTTTAATATATGACAAATTCGGACTCGTAAGATTCCATAAGGATGTCGTTGATTAGTTTAATTTTGTACGTTTGTATGTATCAAATGTAATAATTAATTAAAAGTAGTTATCTTGAGAGAGGAAACAAAAGCACGAATTGCAGGATATGCTATTGTTAGTAGAGGAAGCAGGATCATTGGATTTTCCACCTTTCTTTTCAACATTGCCCCCAACCCCACAAACCTCTTTATTACCTAGATTCCTTTTCATAACCACTCATCTATTCTCTATACTTAGGTCAATGAAAAAACCACCAATAACTAGAATCAACATACTATATATCAATTGCGTTTAAATTATATTCATCACTAGTGTGAATCATTTTATACTATCAACAGGTAATGCAACGAATATTTACATATAAATATCCATAAAATATGACACTTGTAATCTTGAAAATAAGAAATGTTACATGCTAAACAGATAAAGGTAAACCGATAATGTAAAAATTATTATACGGATGATAACATAAACTCTAATCAATTATATCACTGACTTTCTCTTTCACTTAGTTGTTCCGCTAGCTAACAACTTTGATTTTCTCTCTTCCCCGTGGCATCTATAGTGTAATTAGACATGCAAATGAACAGATAGTGGGTTGAAACTTGAAAGTTTTAATTCAGTAATTAAGTATGATATACTACTAAGCCGTACTCATAAAATATGTTATACGATAATATCATACTTCAATTATTCTGAAACACTTAGATCCTAGATTGTGCAGCATCTGCCCATGCAAATGGGTTTTTACGGGAGAGGAGCGAAATTATAGGATGTGGTCATCTTATACCTTTATAGTACTGTATCAAATTAGAAAGAAAGTAAGCGGTCTTGCATTCAAGACCAAACAATTAAGATGAATGAGTTTCCTTCCCAGCCACCAAGTAGGATAGATAGGATCAGTGGTGGAAGAGTTAGCATTTTCAAAGAAAGTTAAAATATAAAAAAGTAAACACAGAAAAAGCCAACATAATTCACCATACGGTTTCAATCATAATTTTTTCAAACCTATTTCTACTATGATTATTTTTTCAAAAGGGTATCAATTCAAGGACGATTCTGCATGGGATAGGACCCTTTATCATTACTCATAGGTCTTGGATTTGAGGCTTATGAACGAAGTAATATTCCAAGAGAGTGTTCCCTCTTTAGATAGATAGGATCAGTGGAAGAGTTAGGATTTTCAAAGAAAGTTAAAATATAAAAAAGTAAACACAGAAAAAGCCAACATAATTTACCATACGGTTTCAATCATAATTTTTTCAAACCTATTTCTACTATGATTATTTTTTCAAAAGGGTATCAATTCAAGGATGGTTCTACACGGGATAGGACCCTTTATCTTTAATCATATGTCTTGGATTTGAGGTTTATGAATGAAGTAATATTCCAAGAGAGTATTCCCTCTTTAATGAATCTTACGCGGTGAGAATCTAAATTTGTCGACCCTAAAGCAAATACCTAAAACCTGGTGACAAACAAACAAAGAGCATTTTGCCGTACAAAGGAGTCCCACGGAAGAGAAACCAAAGGCTAATGAGGAAACCTAGCAGACGACGCCAAAGGTTAAGTATATTTATCGATGATACTATATCGATGATAATATGCTCCTCTGAAAAGATATTGATGGGAACCTAAATTTTATTAATAGAGTTAGGAATTCCCAGACCTGAGACTAGGAGCACACAAGCATTCTCTTGATCTGACAACAGAAGGAAAGAAAAGATAGATGGATAGATGGATGGAAGGAGCTGACGTAAGTTGCATAATTGTCCCCATGCTTGCACCATCTTATCAACCCCTTTATGTATGATGCATCCATCAATCTACAGACCCTCTTATTAAAAACTTACATGTTCCGTCTCAATTTATATGAATGTGTTTGATTGGGTATGAAGTTTAAGAAAGAAAAGAAGATTTTTAAATTTTGTGGTCTCAAACTAAGGATGTATTTTTTATTTTATTTTTTTGAACAAAAAAGTACTGATATTTCATTAAAATGGACCTGACTCAAACTACATATTCAGAATCGAGAAAATTCTGAAATCAAAACACAAAAGTTTCAAAACATGGTAAGACACCCCACTATTTACTTAATGTATGTTATTTACTAAAATGTCTTTTAAATATTATACTCCCTCCGTTTAAAAAAGATTGTCTTTTTTTCCTTTTTAGTCAGTCCCAAAAAGATTGACACCTTTCTATATTTAGGAATAATTTAACTTTATGAGATGATTTACAGCCACATAAATATCTAAGGCTTGTTTTATACCACATATTTCAAAAGTATTCTTTTATTTCTTAAACTTTGTGTCAAATCAATTTTTTTTGGGACGGAGGGAGTAGTATAATTTAAAGACTTACTAAATATAAAAAATAATGAAATTAAGACACATTAATAAAAACGGATAGAGTAACACTTATTCTGAGATCACTATCATCAACACACAACTCTCACAAACAAGTAAAGGATTGATGCAGAGAGAAAAAGAACCTCTTATTCTTATGAATTGATAAAGGGATGTACAGTAAAGCCTCTCTTTGCGTGAGTTGGTGTCAATACATCAACTATTAGTAACCATCTTATCAACCTGTCAACTATCACCTACTACTCTTTTCCAATAATATAAATTATAAAAATTAAAAAAGAACTCTTCCTTCACTCTTTTGGCACTAATCTTTCGTCATTCTTTTCACTACTCAACAAATTTAAACTTCTTTTCCTTGCCTACTACAGTGCTTTTCAGTTTTATCTCTCTGATTATTGACCTAAAAACCATAATAATCAACACTGCACAGCAAGGATATGTAAACTTTACATCAAATCACCACTGATTATTATGACTTGTCTGATGAAACAAGGCATGGCTAGCTGCAAAATTATAAACAGAAGTTTACAAAATTGCAGTGAAAAATAATTTTAAAAAGATGTAAATTAAAGGAGTGGTGGTCCTCGGGAAAAACACTAGACACGAGAGAGATCCCTTTGTAGGGGGTGGGGTGCAAAGTGGGTAACAAGAATAACCCTATTTTGACAACTTTGATGGTTTTGTTGAGGGGACAATAGGCACAATTTAGGGCAATTAATTGTCCTATTTCAAAGACACAAAACAACAATAACAATTCTCATGCAGCCATGTTCAAGAATCTCCTCCTTCTTCTTCCATGAAATCACTCACCAAGAAACAAAAATAAGAAAAAAAAATTTTGGGGGGGGGGGGGGGGGTGGGGCGGAAGGGGAATATGGAGTATACACCTTTCTTGATCACCATGTCTTTTTCCTAATATGAGCTCTTTCCATAAATACCAGAAATCTTTTGTAAAGTACAATAAAAAAAAAAAGCAACGGGATAAAGACTTTGATAAGGAATAACTAAAGTACTCAATGAAAAGGTAAAGCATGATTAGCATTAAAGTGAAGATAATGAACCATCCACCATTCATACAAAATGACAAATTAAACAGACCTCTACAACAATATAGTGCGGTTAATTAACACCTTTAATTGGAATATATCATTTCCCACTCCAAATGCCACATACCTAACATATTTGGCATCTAATTTATAAAAGTGATGATGGAATATAATTTAGTAACAGAATCTTTCATTGACAACAAAAAATAAGAATAAGTTCTGGATCTTGCATTATACAAAGACTAGTTAACTTAAATAAATGTATTATCAACCTATAACTACTAAGTAAGTAGTCCTATGTTAAAATTAAAACATTCATCATCATCATCTCAAATAAGCTCATACACAATAAGTAAAACAAGAAAAGAAAACCTGAAATTTGAGTACCTCTTAATTCTCCTTCACCATGCAGAGTACTACCACTTTACTTCATTACAAAAATCATGGTTTTTAGGGTTTTCTTTTTCCCCTTAACGCCACGAAGAAATTGAAAAAAGAGGTTGATTTTGCCAACCCAAGAAGAAAGAATTACTCAAAACTCTGAGTTGGTAACCTTCTGAAGGATAATGAAGTCTCAAAAGAAGCTTAGCTTGTGATAATGCAAAAGGGCTTAAAGCAACATTACTAAATCCACAACTACTCAACATTACTTCCCATGATCTAAATCTTTCATGTCTTTCTTTCCTTTTTTCGCCTTCAGTTGCAACGATATCAAGAATCTCTCTACCAAACCAAACTTGTTCAACTGTCATCCTTTCTCGACTACTCGGTGGCAATGTTGCTTCTAATGAATCAAACACAGCTGTATAATAATCCAACGCCTCCACAAATCTTGGTAAAAATAAAGGGTGGTTATGATTTGCTTCCCTCTCAGCAACCGTAACGATTTTAGGGTTCATGGATTTAACCCTATGCAAGAAAACCCTTAGTTTTTCGCGGTCTTTTAAAAGGCGGTGGAGATAGAAAACACAGTTAACAGCTAGTGTTTCATCAGGAAGAAGAAGAATGGAGGAAATAATCGAAGGGTCTTCATCGTGATCGCGATTATTGGTGATATAAAGAGGGTGGAATTGAAATCTCAACCCTAATGAGTGAGCAAATTTGGCTAAACGATCTCCAGTTCTTCGAAGGGTATCTAGGTCATTCCCAGTACCTGTGATCCGAAGAGTAGGTGCAGGGTAACGATCAGCAAGTGCTTGCATTAACGGAGGCCATTGAACACCATGATTAATATCGAAATCAACGATGTGGATTGCTTGTTGATTATCGTTAATAGCTTCTAAAATCGCTTGATTAGCTGTTAGCTGAGTAAACCTGATAAAAGGGGTTACTTGGTTTAAAGAAAGGTAAGACGATTGAAGTAAAGCTAATGATGACGATGAAGATAAATCAGTTGGGGCAGTTTCAACAATGTTTGTTACAGGTGTCAAGAAATGATTGGTTGACGATAGATAGCGGTTAAGGCGAAGGGAAAGTGCACGAGTAAACTGATGGACTAACCGTTCAGTTGAATCACCAAAAGGAGAAGAGTTAGTTGATAAAATGGTAAGCAGTTTTTTTGCGGCTGAGAAATCGGACCGCGAAATCAACTCTGCACAGCTAATAAGTAGCTGGCGGATTTGAATGGCCGGTGAAACAGTGGCAGTAGTAGTAATAGTAGTAGTGGTGACGGTGAATCTCCGCCGTTGATCATCATCAGTAGGTTCATCATCCTGATGATGATGAGATTGAGATGATGATGAACCAAAAGATCCTAACATATTGTCCAAATTAATTAGAGCACTATTTCAGGTGAAAACCCTAGAAAGAGAAAGAATATGCTTATGAAAAGAAATAAAAGAGAGGAAAAAAGGGGGGCCTGGGGGAAAGGACAGAGAGCTTTTCAATGATGGAGGAGGGGAAATTTATGGTTTTGGCATCTGAAAGAGTTATATTTATTTTACATTTTTGTAGTAGTACTAATATGTGACACTACATTAAGGAAGAAGAATTGAAGCTCTCAATTCTCAGTTCTGTGAGTTTTGCCAGAACTAGCTAGCAGAATTAGTACAAAATAGCAGTAGTAATAGTAATAATAAAAAATTTAATAAATAGGATCTATTTCATGAATGAATGCTACATAGCTTTTTGTAGTTGTACTACTTGAGAGTTAAGATGCCAATTAGTAGGATATTGAGTTGATAATGACTTTGACTCTGATGAAATATCCATTTTGTTGACCATAATACTATGTGTGGGTTGTCCGTGTGAAACTTTACATTTTAATTAGTCAGCCGACATAAACTTGAAAAGTTGCTTCTATGCATCTTAGCTTTTTAATTGATTTTTTAAGTTAAGGCATTTCCTATCCAAATATAGCACCAAATTATCCTTTTCTTGTGGTTGTAGGTTCCAACTGAGACAATAGGAATTTTCTAATATCACTCTCACTACAAGAAAGTCTAGAAATTACAATAAAAAATTTAATATTTAGCAACAACTTAATTTTATTGTTGGTAAAGAACTTTTTTGTTGCCAAAGAATTTAATTTTGTTGTCATAGTATTGATTATTGTTGCAAAAAGTACTTTTGGCAACAAAAAAAAAGTTGTTGCACGTTGTTACAATAACAACCGTTGGGAAAAGTCTATGCAACAAAAAATTTTTTTTTTATAAAAATCTTTTTGCAACAATAATCAATCTGTGGCAACAAAAATAATTTTGTTGCCAACTTTTTTTTTCTTTGTAGTGTCTAATATCAAAAGGTAATGATATGATTGTGAATAATATATATGGCATCAAAAATCTGAAGGTAATGATAATATGATTGCTAATATTGAAGCCAACCTATTTATTAAAACTTCTTTTAAGAGAGTATTATATGGTATATATTATATATACATAAAAAGTATAACTTTTTAAAAAAAAATTATTTTTATTACTAGGGGTGTACTATGGAAGAAAGATGTGAATAACATTTTCCACACGTATTTTTGTGAGTTTCCGCGTTCAACCAAAAAGGGTTTGTTGGTTGTGGGGACTGATCCCTATATCGAAATAAAAAAAAAAATATATATAAATTTTAGTATAATTTTGTGACTTTCAAACATCACATAATTTTTCATCTATAGAACAAAGATAACCGCCCTAATGAGAATTAACATCATCAGAAAAAAAAAAAAAAAAAAGAAAAAAAAAAGAGGGTAACAACATCAATAAGTCACCAATTATTGATGATGTTTAAAGCAGCTATTTTAATAACTTGATCTAAATAGTGCTCCTACTCAAACAGTTTCACATCCTTTTCTTTCAAAAGATACAGTGACGTCATCTATCAAATGATTTTATTCATCTGAATATTAATCGAGAAAAATAAAAATAAAAAAATAAAAAATTGTCACTCTTATTTGAGAACTACATTTATAAGAATGAGTGTGTTGGTTGTTCATAATCCGTTAACCATTAAGCAAATTCATTCTGCTTAACATTCGTGGTGCCCGACAAATGGTAATTGAATCCAAATTTTCTTTCAACGTTTCCCTAGCTTAGAGACCACTTAGCTTGGGATCAAAAGAATCAAATAATTACTTCTAATTTTAGAAATGCCAATATCCTCATGGCATGCCTAATGCCCCTTATATAGGGAAAAGTAAGATAAGGTTTTCTGTAATATAATTTAACGATAAAATCACAGGGAGATACAAGTTGCACTGCAAAATTTTAACTCATGATAAATAGTCAGACCTTATTAAGCACCTCCCCGCTAGCCCCTAGGAAAACAAACTTGAAATTGATGTGGAGTTTTGTCTCACAACAACATAACAATAGAACTTTTATTATTCCATTCATCTGACTAAATTATAAGAGGATTAACATAATTTTTGAATTAATTATTTTAATTGTGACCTCATTGTAAATAATTTCAAAAACTATCTCATGAGGTATTAGGATCTTTACAGCAGATAATACTTAAGACTTTTAAATTTGAGTTATTATCAAATATAAAAATAGTTGTGATAGGATAGGAAAGATATAATCCTTTTGTATCTCCCTTTGAGTTCAAACTCTTCAAACCCTAGTTACATATACGATCCTATACATGGAATCTCACTTCTGGGGCACAACAACCTATTCTCCCCAACATAGGCATATCATATATAGTTAGTAATGCTCTCTCATTGATAATTACCCAGGCGAAAGGAGATTTAAATGTAAAGTTAGTTTTGTCACCATCTTAAGTTAATACAACGTGTATATAATATTTTCACTTTAACTTATCAAGTTGCAGACTCGAATTTTCTTATTTAGTTCTTCTAAAATTAAGTTTAACGTTACTTTACAACTTTTTCACTCGATTCCTCAAGTCGGTAGCTCACATTCTTAACTCTAGACAAATTATTTAGGAATATGCCTCGATTTTCTTTTTTGTTCGAGAATATGTCTTGATCAAGAGCATACCATAACCATAGTGAAGAAATCTATAGATGGACAAAAAATTCTTGTATATTCTCATTTTCCCTTATGTGGGAAAGGGAAAGGGAAAGGAAAGGAAGGGAAAAAGTTGTCAAATGACAGTACCACCTAACAACAACAAATACACGCAAAGCCTTAAATGTGTGAGAAAATTGGATGTTTTATATGCTCTTGGAAAACATGATACAATATATACAAATATATAAAAGCTTCGTCTCTTTAATATGGTATAACTGACAAACCATCCAAAATCACTAAGTTCATCTTACCTCCACCAAAAAAGAATCATATAATTTCCTAGTTTGTCTCTATTTCTTTTGCTGGATTCGACTTTGTGTTTGTGGGCTTCTCATTTCTATTTCTGATGATAAGATATAAACACACATCATATATATATATATATATATATATATATATATATATATATTTAGGAACCATCCGAAGCAAAGCCAATATCCCCTCTTCAATGGCAGGGCTAATTTATTATATTGATCAATAATTTAAAAGATAATTTACAAATTAATGAATTTGCATAATTGGATCAAACCTTTCATAACTTTAGTGCGGATTATTAACAAATCATGTGATACTATAATTAATGAAAATTTCTAGAAATAATTTATGCCTTGTGCGATCCAAGATTTAAGGGTCATGGTGATTCCTTATCATAAAATTAATCTATAAATAAATAAATTATTTTACCAGCTATCTATAATGTTTTGTCAAAGAGGTGTGGCTCTGCCACTGCTCCACCCCTCCCCAAACTCCCAAGCCAAAAACCAATGCTCCAACCCTGAAACAAAAAATAAGTTATATCTCAATCCCAAGTAGTGGGATCAGTTATATATGAATTCTTATTATTCACAACATTTATTTAAACCTCATTTCATGTGATGGGAGAAGCTATAGGGTATCATAAGGGGTTCATCTGAAGTTCTTTAAAAATTACATTATGCTATAAAGCCTGCAATATATATATATATATATATATATATATATATATATATATATATATATCCTTATCCTTATGCATCCTGTGTTACGTTACTCTATTAAGTTTCGTTATAAATTAATTCGTTTTATGCTGACGGTAAATTTACCGTAATTCTCTTTCTTTACACTAGCGGAGTTGAAGGAAGAATAATAAAAACCAAAAACAGTTTAATTAATTAATTAAGCTTATTTTCATCAATGAAGTGTCAGTTAAGTAGTCCTATATGATTGTAGTTGCACGTGAACTTTGTAAGAATACTTCCCATAGTTTCGCTAGTTTAAAAAGGAGCTCCACTAGAAATAATGGTAATCTTCTATTTAATTTTTTGATAGGGATCACACTCAGAATTCAGAAACAGTACGTAGATAAAATATATTCTTCATATAAAACTAAAGACTTAGATTCACTTCTTTCATTCTCTAAAATTGTACTTCATACTCCAATCTGGTTTGATATTTAAATACTCTGCCATAGACATTAGTAATACTTTTCATTGTTGCAAGCAATTCCTTTCTGTTACTCTTGTTAGAGCTAAAATAATTAAATAAGTAAGAGTTTCGATCGGACATATATTATTTATAAATATTTGTTTTACAATTTTACTCATTATCGATAACAGCCTCCCTACCTTCACAAGTAGGGATGACTCGATTATAAGACAAATAAAATGTATTTTATATATAAACTGTTGCACCAACCGAAAGAAGTTTTTCAAAATTAAAATTGATAAAATCTTATCTAAGATCAGTAATGTCTCAAGAGAGACTGAATGGATTAGATATATTATCAATTGAAAAGGAATTGTTGGAACAAATTGATTATAAAACAATAATTAATGACTTCGCATATGAAAAAACTAGAAAAGTAGACATTAAATAAAAATATATATATATATGACAATCTTTCCTTTAAAAAAAATTAGGGCCTATGTTTGAAGTTTGGGCAGTCCCCAATGTTGTTGAGACAGCCCTGTTCACAAGGTAGGGGTAAGGTCTATGTACATTCTACCCTTTCCAGATCTCACTTGGTGGGATTACACTGAATATGTTGTTGTTGTTGTAATAATGGTGTAGCTATCTTCATTTGAGTCATTAGAATTCAACATTCAAGTCTCAACATCACTATTCCATCATCTCTTACTCTTTACGTCCCAAATTAGTTGTCATATTTCACTTTTCTAGAGTCAATTTGACTAATATTGAAAGTCAAATTGAATTAGTTCGATCAACTCAATATTTTATAATTAAAATTTAGATATTCAACAACTGAAATGAACCGAACTCGCGGATCCCAACCCAAATTTCATACCAACAAATCCCAAAAGACAAAAAAAAAGGCAAACCTATCCAATGTCTTGGGACATCAACTGGAACACTAAAACTCAAAACTGAAAGGTTGGGATCTTACATATATCCGCATCTGGTGTTACTTCAAGAATAGATTTTACTTATATATATACCGTGTAAAAGGATATATGTGATGAAGTCTTAAGTTTGATGCCTACAAATGACAAGAGAACAAAGGGGGAATATTACAAAGACCCAAATAGTAATTCAATTGTGTGCATAACGTCGACCAGTTCCTTTACAACCCTTCTTCTAATTAGGGTAACCTATGATTTGATCAATGAGAGGTATCGTGTAAAGTCGGTGCCGTCCTCTGCGCTATCTTCAACTACAAGGCAGTTATGATTTATTCATGTGCTTTTACCTTCTCAACTTCATCAACTTACTATATATAGTACCCTTTTTGCCAATGCAATTAAATACACATGTACCTTGGGTTCATAGTTGTATCAGACTCATAGCTATCTAGCGAGACTCCATCAAATTTTCCTGAATTTTTCAAAAATAAATAAATTAATTAATATTTAACAAGAAATTTTGTGTTTAATGTACTATATTTAATATGAACAAAAATTCGAAGTACTTTTCCTACTTCAGCATGTAATATGTTATATGTGTTGAATAATTTGAATAAAAAATGAGTGGAGCAGCGCAAGATCATTATAAAACCCCTCTGAAATTTTTTATACAAACAATAAGGGACAAAAATAACATTCTTTGAGAACCACCAACACATGCATGTGTCCGATTTTCTTTTTAGCAAATAGAGAGAAAGGTTTGAGTTGAGATACAGAAGTCCGAAGATAACATGAAAGAAATAAACATCAGTTGAAATAACAATTCGATATGAAACAATCTAAGCATTCATTTTAAAACCTTAAGGCGGTATCGAGTAGCATAGGATCATTATAACCCCTTAAAAAATACACAATTAATGAGGAACAAACATAACATCTGCTAATAACATGATCGGGGAATTGCAGTATTTGCAATAATTTTTTCCCCCTGTTATGTTATCTTCTCTTCAATTCCATAATTGAGACTCATACAAACCGCAGCTAACGGCCAAAAATAACTTCAAGTACTAAATTGACTCTGTAGAACCGATTTGACAGCGAAATATGCAGTATTATTGAGCAGTACTATCATTCCCAAGTCTAAAAGAACAACACTACAACTCTACTATATAGAAAATTCACTCCTGATCTTTTTCTTCCTGTATATTTAATAAATTGTACTACAAAAAATAAAATAATAAATTGTACTATTACTGCTCCGTTTACAATTCCACCATATTCCTGACCACCACAAGAAAAATATTTTGTGGTTTCATTTATTTAACGGAAAAGGCTCAAATATGCCATCAAACTATGAGAAATGTCTCATTTATGCCACTTGTCAATAGTTTGGCTCATTTATGTCATCGACGTTACAAAATGGCTCATTTATCCCATCGCCGTTACAAAATGGGTCGGATTTTTAATTAATTTAGGATGAAAAATTGGGTTGGTTTAATTAAACAGCGTGGACCTCTAATTGGAGGCCACGTGTCATATCTGGTATTGTAAAACCGCCGTTAATGAAAAATGGCATGAATGAACCATTTTGGTAACGGCAATGGCATGGATGAGTCATTTTGTAACGGCGATGACATAAATGAACCATTTTTCGATAGTTCGATGGCATATTTGAGCCATTTCCGTTTATTTAATATGTATGTCCCTACTCCCACTGTAAAATGGCAACTTCGCAAGTGTATTTTTAGTTGGAGTGCAAGCATTAAAAAGCTGCCAATTCTTGGATTTGGCTTTCCCTCACATGTAAATTGGGTGATTTGACACACTTGAAAGTCCACGCTTTTGCCATATTGAGAATCTTTCTGCTTTCTGGTGTTCTTGGGAACCTTAATTCTGCTTTTACCATTAGAACTTATTCTGCAAATTATAATTGTGTTATTACTGTACCTATGTAGATGTGCTCTTATTGTAACTTGCATGACTTCTATGTTCTGTTCTTTTTCTTTCGATTCCCTTACTTCCACTAGTTTTTCCAGCTTTTTTCAGCTGAAAATTTGATGAAATTTAAGTATGATGTATGAACTATAACGACAATTATGCATCAATCCAATCAAGCTGATGTTAACTTTATGAATCCTCGTTTTTCATGTCGCTCTATTTAAGTGAACCTCCGTCCAATATACCTATATGCACTACAAATAAGAAATTAAGCAAAAAATATGTAAGTTATACCCAATAGAAAATGCTCTTCACCCAAGTAGTTTAGCATTTGTAGACTTAATTCCAAAACAAAATGATCAGTTATTTGAAAAGGGAGGTCCCTAACATGAAAAAAGGTGTGGGCCCTGGATTGTTTAGCTCAACAAAAAGCCCAATTGTCAATTTGGCTGGACCTGGAATCAGGGAACTTTCATAAATGCAAGATATATAAGAGTTAATTATTAATATACAACTAATTTAGATATTATAAATTATGCAACTTAAAGCTAAAAACAAGGAGATTATTGTTATGAATAAAAAGCTAAAAATAAGGAGATACCCTATATTAGTGATAACATAATTAAATGCATATAAAAACACAATAATTGCTTACCTAAAAAAGCTCTAGCACAATCTACTAGCAAGCTAATTCATAAATTTTAATAAAAAATCAAAAAAAGTTAATTCATGAACAAGTATGTGTGTGTGTATATATAATCTTTTGAACAAGTATATATATTATTCCATCTATATATTCTAAATTGTATACTATATATGTTATTTTACAGTAGAATTGGTTGACACGTATAGTAATATATTCATATATTAGGTATATTGTAATATTATACACTATATACACAAAACCTAAATTTGCCAATTTGAATATACCATGTACTTTTTAGGTATATCTTATGTACTTTTCTTATACCATATACCATATCTTTTCGTGTACTTTTCTTAATATTAATATATTCAAATAATTTATTTTAGTCAAAAAAAAATAATTGCATCAGTCATCAAGTGAAAATACAAAAAGAAGAATAAAGAGGAGGAAACGAAAGAAAAAAATCTTTTTAAAACGGTAGATGGAATATGAGATTTAAAGTTGATTTTGTTTTGTTTATTTGGAAAATTACATTCTCTCTCATGTCCTTTTCATAGTTTTTTTTTTCTTGCCGGGGGTGGGGGTGTTAGGGAGGAGAAAGAGAAAGTAAAGGTGGATATGCGTTAATGATAGTAACTCCTAAAATTAAGTATTACTAAGATACATGCACGGATAATACAAAAAAATTATAATTCAAAATATTATGCGTCAAAAATAAAAGTTGCATGACTACTTCAAGTTCATACTCAAAAGTACAACAAAATTAATCACAATCTTTAATACTCTGTAATATCTTTTTTGGTTCACACAACCAACTCTGACATATGCACATTGACATAAGTTCACACATAACTCTGACATATGCACGTTGACATAAGTTTCAGATGCATTTTAAGACCTTGTTTGATACTCTAATTCATCTTCATGGCAGCAACACTGATAGGATGAAACATCAAGCAAGTTTGGCTAAATTCACTCAACACACTAAGAATCTGAAATAAATATTTATTTTAGGATGTTCTCAAATAATCTTTTCTTTTAGTCTCTCAAATCATGATACTGCTGATTCGTTTTACCTCAAGAAGTTATGAAAGCAAATAACATTTGTATCTTCTAGATCCCTGTACACAACATCAAAACTTAGTTCTATCATGCCCTATTTCATAAAAAGTATGAATATTTTTGGCACCAATAATACAATCAAATAACGGTTAACATTTCACCTATAACATAATAAAGCCACCATCAAAATAACAGATAAGCATAACCATTCCATCACCCACAAGGGTGGAAAGAAAAAAAAATAGAACATAACAAAACAACATGGTTATTGTTTACAAAATTAAAAAAGATCAATGTTAAATCATAACTACACCACCTTTAACATAAACAAAAACTCGGTTACGGAATATATACTAAAGTAGTATAAAATATAAACCTTGTATTCCAATGGCAAAGGTAGGAAGAAATCAACATATAGGAGTAAGACATTAACTAGTTCACTCTTTATTTGTGCAAGATTTATATTTTTCATCATAATTTATCCTTTTCTTCCCTTAAAATTTGTTTTTCTAGAGAGTAAAATAACAATTCACTTCTTCATTAGAGTAAGCTAGACTTAGTGATTTTAGTAATTAGTACTCACTATTTAATATTCGTGCAATTAGAAATTAAATCTTTCTCTTCACATTTCAACATAAAATTTCAAGTTTTAATTTCATTGAAATTATGTACATGAAGATTATTAGAGTTTTGATCTCAATAATATCATTTAAACTTTCTCTTTTTCATATTGAAGATTAGATATCTCAAAGATGAACCCCGAAAACAAAAGACTATTTGAACCTATATGAAGATTATCTTTGACTAAAAGACACACTTGGCCGCCAGATAAGATTAAAGGCTTCACAAGTCCAACAACAATATTTGTATAATAGGATTCTACAAAATATTTATTCACAATCGACAATACCAATTGAAATATTAAGCAATATCAAATGAAAGTATTTTAATAACCTATGACCGCAAACAAAATAGTTCTTTTATCTATCCTCATCTATTTAAAACTCAAACACTATTTAGTATTGAATTTTGAACCTAAAGGAAAAGAAAATTTTCTATTCAACTTACATTACACTCTCGAGAACATATGAGCATCAAAAATTACAAGCGAGGCTTAACCCTAACACCAACTACAAAAAAAGACTCATTTGCTATTCAGAAACACCTGAAAAATCTTGTAGCCTAATGATCAGAATTAGAATAAAGTCATCAACTCTCAATATTAGATACAATATTATACACATACATTCTCTATAAATATTTACCACTTCACATGAAAGCAATCCTCACCATGTAATGTGTGTGTGCTTTTTATATTTATAAAAAGCTAAATCACAATAATATAATTAGATATATATATTATTATCTATAAATAAATTAAGTATGAACATTGTACCATATATGTACTTAATTCTTTTAGGATTTCTTATACCTGATGTAGACATGCTTACTATATCTTAAGTTAAGGTTGTAACGTTTCTGCTCGAACGAATAAAGATTGTTACGTTTTGAAATGCTTTAAATTTTGGAAAACCCTTTGTTATAGCATTATTTTATATACTTCCTACTGATGTTTCCATATTTTGCGTAAATGCTAAAGTGCAATTAGAACACTCGTCTTTATTTAATATCTACAACCCGAAACTATCTTCAATTTAGATTCCAACATTTTATTTAACTCGATGACTATTTGATACTTTAACCCGATAGAAACTTCCTAAATCTCCTTCTCCGTGCCACCGATTTTCGTCGCATATAACTCCTTTATATTCGATAGAGAAGAAACATAAAAGTAAAATAGTGTTGGGTTTGCTTCTATAAATGAAAAATAGGCTATCAAAACATAAGAGCTTTAAAATTTAGTGTGATTCGTATAAAAATATTCTATTAATAGGCAAAAAAATAGGTCTCTTGCTATGAACAAAGAAAAACTATAATTATTGGATCAAGAAGTTAAATATGAAAAACGCGCACAATTAAACTTATTTAATTGTGGCGTGAGATTGTTGATATAAATCAAAATGGGAGAACCGTGAATAAATAGACCACCTACAATCCGCCAACAATTGTTCCTTCCTGATACTAAAAAAAGAATAAACACAAACAACAAAGTTTTTGGGAAAAGATGAAACATAAACATACCGTCTAATAATTGATGAAGGAGCCTCCCTTATGTACAAATGACTAACAAAAACTGCCAAGTCTCAGGCCGATAAGGAACTGTATCTCCATATCCAGTATATACCTGCACACAGAAATCATATGAATAATCTATAAACTAAATTAAATAGATTGGAAATATTAAATAAATTCACAATGACCTTTCAAATGTACAGTAAAATCTATAAGAAAATCTATCTACTGCTATTTTCAATGAAGATAAAGATATCCCCTTATCTGTTGATTTCTTCATTGCCTTCCCACTTCCCCACCTCCGTGTTAATTTCCACTTCCCCACCTTCATGTCCCCGTTTATTTCTCATTTCCCCCTTTTACAGTTGGTTTTGTCTAGAACGTGGCTATATAAATGTTTTAAAAATAAATATTAATTCGGATAGATTTTTTAAGATATTCCAATCAGTTAGTTTAATTTATACAAAACCAAAAAAAATAATAATAATAATAATTCAAAGTTTGAAGGAAATGCACAAACGTGGGCTTCAAGACCACTACTTAAAAACCAACTGTTCAGCTTTTTTTTTTCCCCATTTTATCAAGATCACTTTCTTTAAAAAATATAAATATTTATTTAATTATTTTTTAATTCAAAAACACTAACTAAATTAACTAATTAATAACTAATGTAACCACTTTTTGTCCTAAAACTATTCGTTTTTAATAATATATAGATATAGATATTAATTCGGATAGATTTTTTAAGATATTCCAATCGGTTAGTTTAATTTATACAAAACCAAAAAAAATAAAAAATAATAATAATTCAAAGTTTGAAGGAAATGCACAAACGTGGGCTTCAAGACCACTACTTAAAACCAACTGGCTTTTTTTTTCCCCCATTTTATCAAGACTTTCTTTAAAAAATATAAATATTTATTTAATTATTTTTTAATTCAAAAACACTAACTAAATTAACTAATTAATAACTAATGTAACCACTTTTTGTCCTAAAACTATCCCCGTTTTTAATAATATATAGATTATTGATATTTTAGGAATGTAAAAACTTGTATTTTTGTAATTAAGAAGTTAAAATTTTAAATAAGTTGTATTTATGTAATTTTTAAAAAGTAGTTGTAATCTTTTTAATTACCATTTCAAAAAGTTATATTTGTGTGACTTCCTATAATGGATGGTTTAAATGTAAGAGAACATTTGTTTGTTACTGTAATCCAGTGAAAAAAGAATTGCAGGTTGTCCCTTTTTGGGCCAACTATTTAGTAAATGACCCTCTTTTACTTGGCTTAGTGATTCTATTTTTCCTTGAATTGGAACATACCAAAATTCAAATTTATTACAAGTAAATCAAAGGAGACTACATGAACGTTAAAACACAAGTCTTCATTGTTCAGCGGAATCCGAAAAACAAAAGAACCATACAACTAGAGGCGCCAGAGAACCCATCTTGAACACAAAAGCAAAACATTATACAGCACAAAAATGTGTCATACTCAGATGTGATCATCAAATATAAATATCCTACCAAAAAAGCATTGCCAATTGGGATAGTCATCAAGCACATAAGCTGTTTTACATTCTGGGCAATTCTTTAGGCTATTAGGCTATTTAGCTGCAAGCTATAATGCTACTCCTATCAGGTTTTGATTTACAGAATCTTTGAGAAGAACAGCATCATATATGCAGGAGACACTAATACAAATCAATTACATTAGCCTCGAGGTATCATGCCTTGATGCCTTACAACCACTTTCTCCGACTGGCTGACCTTTTCTCACCAGACAAGAATCTAGGAATACTAAGAAGGCTATTAACCCTGGTAACTCCCTCAAGGGCTGACCATTCCTCATCTTGTGCAGTAGAAAGGCACTCGGCTAGGCTTCGCTGAGAATGTCCAAGACCCTTATCAGCAAGCTGTTGTTCAATCGACTCATCAACAGGAACTATCTCACTGGCATCTCTTGTAGCACCTGAAGGTTCAAGAACAGCGATATGAGAAGCTGAAACAGTATTGATATCTGCACTTTCGAGTTTGCCATTTGTAATAATTGTCTTCATTTCCACTTGAGGGGCCTTTGTCAAATCGTGCTGAGATGCTGTCACTACAGCATCAGGTGCAGGTACACGGTCCAGGAAAAGGCATACAACAGCACAGTCATCAGTCTTTGATGTGGGGTATTTCAGCCTCCAAGCTCTTGTCGCGCAGTCAACAAGAGCTCGGGCAGCTGTAGCGCGACTTGGGGCTGAG
This sequence comes from Lycium ferocissimum, assembly GCF_029784015.1. NCBI lineage: Eukaryota > Viridiplantae > Streptophyta > Magnoliopsida > Solanales > Solanaceae > Lycium > Lycium ferocissimum. Next base: position 32,421,015 of record NC_081352.1, on the reverse strand, counting down.
GCCACAATATCCACAGCTTCCTTATTAGAAAGGACATCCCAAATCTGCATAGCACAAGAAATTACATCGTGAGACGAAGCCAAGAGTTAACAAATGGAAACTGAAGGTGAAATTCAGTGTATTTCCACGAGATGAGATAAGATTTTCTTGTTATAAGGAAATAATGTGAGGTGAAAGAAGTACCCCATCAGTAGCTAGAACAACAAACTGGTCCCTATCTGTAATGCGGTGGTAATACACATCAGGGACAGAAATTAAACCAAAATCCTTCAGACAAAAATCACCAAATGCCCTGGCCATTGCCAAGCCAGGAGAGTCACTATTTGGCAACCATACGCGTGCAACCTCTGGCTCATCTTGCAATGCAAACACCCTGCCTTTGTATTTGTGTATTCGAGCAGCTTCTCCTACAAAAACAAAATAATTGAACAAAGAAATTTAAGCATTTTCTTCAAGGAAAAAGACAACTAAATTTCAGCTTCAGGTAGTATCAATTGAATCAAGGAGGGAGAGAGAGAGAGAGAGACTTGGAAGATTAGGCTTCAAATCTACTGTCAACTGTAGAGGCACTAAAGAGTTGTCTTTATCTCTAGTTGCCAATACTGCTCTTGAGTCACCAACATTACCAATTATTATATCCTGGCCCTGAGACATCACAAAGAGCAGTTAAAATGCTTTTAAGATGCTATGCAATTAGAAAAGAGCTAGAATAACCAAATATGTGGCAGAATCACGTTCCCTCCCACTCAAGCTTAATAGTTTTCTGCAACTAGCATGTTTCAACATCATGTACAAGCCAAGTGAGAAGTGTTAGAAAATTGTTTAAGTATTATCAAAGAAATGTTTTAAACAAGTGTGTTTTAAATAAAAAGACATACCCTTTCAATATTATAGAAACTAACTTCAAAAACCCTCATGTCTCCAACCACTTTTTTCTATATAACAAGAGAGTGTTCTCGTCTTTTGATTTACTTCCAACGTTACTTTTCCTATTTGCAGAAAGTCTCCATTCATTATCATTCTTCAAACTCTCTTTCTTGCCCTACACTTCTACACAAATGGATCGAATTAATAGTTCTTGCTTTCCTTAGAAGAATTTCTCCATTATTTGTTTATTGTAGAAATTCAAAGGTTGTTCATATCCATTAAAGCTATTTGCATTAATCTCATAGCAATCTCATGAAGGATAGGGAGCAAATATCGCTTTTAGGAAAGTGCTCTCAACATATTTCAAGCCTTAATATTCTGTATTCTTGATTCATATTTTACAACAAGTATTCATCAATCAAATTCCATATGACTGGTCAAAAGAGTTGACAGACTGAGAAATCATCACAAGTGCAAATTTCTCAATGTATCAGGAACTAAAACATTCAAGAGACATAAGAATAAGGAAAAAGCTAACTCGTGTAATTCCAACAGCATGTGACACGTGCAATTGAATTTCAAAGATCACAATCATATTTTTCAACAAGTTTAACTGAAGATGAAGAAATCACAGTATAGATGTATGGATTTTCAAAATATTGGCCTCAAAACTGACTTTTTTGAGAGGTAAGTCCGAGAACATGACTCCGGAAATAGTGAACGTGCTTCCGGAGATCATCCTTACCACTCTACCCCTAATTGTAATGTCTCTGCTCCTACTCACGGTCAAGATACCCCTCTGAGAACTTTGGATGAATTGTCCATTGTTCTTTTTATAAAAAGAAATAATTTGATATTGTTCTACATTATGGGAACAATAATTTCCATGTGAGGAAACAAAAAAGTGGAGGAAGTGACATTAATGGTTTGACAGGGCTTCTATAATAGTTTTAGTACCGAAAGAACGAAGAGGGAGAGAATGGAAGTATAAAAAGAAAAAACAGAATGGCCCAAGTTACCACAGTGAAGGATGATGGAGATGCTAAAGAACTTGGCACAGGGCAAAAAGAAGGTAAGAAGAAATTATGGGAAAAGAGGGTTAGGAGGGTTCTCCTTAGTCCGATAGTCCTTATCAAGGTACTTAATCAGGATGTGTTGGGTTTAGTGAAGAACCAACATATTTTCCCTTGAAACACCCCATATAGCAAACTTTGGCTTACTTCAGAATACTGAAGACCCTACTGCAAATAACTACTTATAATTTTCTTCTTTTGGCAGAACATAGTAAATTAAAGAAACGCTCTTAGATGTTGAGAAAAATGATAAAGTTTTTCTTTTGGATAAGTAAAAATCATACAAGGACCCTATCTTTTTCGAGTCTGCAACAAAGTCAGTAATTAAAAATGCTTCAATTCCGTAGGAAGTTATAGCCAACAGAAAAACCAACAATATAAGTATTACCTGCATCACCAAGGAAACAGCAGTTGACCCACTACAGAAACAATCAATAGTTGGGTGCAACTTGAGTTCTTTATCCATCGACCGGAAAGCTTTTAACATCGACCTTTTAAGGGGGAGATGTATTTCTGGGAACTTTTCGTTGCTCTCAGCTTCCATAGCTTCAATCAAATCATCATCCAAGACATCATCAAGATGTGAACCTCCATTAGTATTTCCATTCTCAGAAGTATTACTTTGATCACCACTTGATTTAACTTCCCACTCTGAGCGCAACAGAAGTGGTAGAGTATCTCGAACTTTCCTTGCCACCATATGTCCATAGGGACCGTGTCCATCAAATACTCCACAGAAGATTGTATCGCTCCGCGAACAAAAATTCTATTGTAGAAACATTCCAACCAAGTCATAAACTGACCCAATAGATAAGAAAAAATTTATTTCTTTGTTTGACAAGTAATGGAGTTAATGAAATGCAACATACAGAACTACACTTTCTTAATACTCAAAAAATTTGATGCAAAAATGAATAGTTAAGTGGGTGAAAGAAGTGTCACAAACAAGAGTCAAATCATCAGAAAGAAGTAGGGAATGGTCTTCCACAGTAGAGTTTTAAGGAGCAAAGTTGCATTTCATGTTAGATCAACAATACATAAGTTGTTTTGATAGGACATCTACCATAACTGATGGATGAGAGGATCATAGGTATGGCTCTATGCATAAATACGCATCAATATATATTCAGATAATTCATCATAATTAAACTTACACCAGCCATCAACCTACCGCAACCCTCCTCATTCACTACTAAAAAAACAAAGGAATTCGCAACAGACAAAATTTGTAGCTAAACAACAAAATCCATGGCTATGAACTTCATAGCTAAATCCATTTTTTCGGTAGCAGCCTGCAGACTGGTATTTGACAGATTATTAAAAGATTTAGTTTTTAGGGTGTGTTTGGAAAATTTGGGGGAAAAAATTTCTAAGAAAACAAGTTCCAAACGACTTCCCTAATGGAAGTAGGAAAACAAGTTTTATATGTGACATTCCAAGTTTATTGTCTCCTACCCACCCAACACCCCCAACCCTTTGCTATCCCAACCCCTGCCACCTCCGAACCTCCACTCCCCACCCTATCCCACCCCATGCCACCCCCATAGTGGTTTGCTAGATCACATATAAACGCTTTTGGGATGCTATTTTTTCGCTTACTTACCAAACACTAGAAAATAAGTAAGAAACCCACTTGTTTTCCAAGAAAACATTTTCCTTCATACCAAACACACCCTTAGAACTGTAAGCTTGCATCTGATAGATAAAGGTTCAATTTTTATATATCTGAGCTCACATATGCACAAAAAGATGAAAGATTTGGTTACTCATGACATAGAAAGACAACCAAAAAGCATAAAAACACAAATTAATTCAAGAAACAAAGAGAATTGAGGACCTCCCAAACGATCATGGCATCTTGATTAGTTCCTTTTTTCCCTTGCTGAGTATATAAGCAAGCAAGTGACGTGGCACCATTCCCAAAACGCCTTCCAGGAATATTATGCAGTCCTTGTTCTTCACCTCCTCCACCACTTAACTTGCTAAAAAATGTACTGAAATCACCACTGTAACTATTCTTTTTCAACTTGGAATTACTTTCATTTTTACCATCCCATAACCCATCATCACCACTCTTGCTTTTACTTGAAGAGTAACAAATTCCCATTCCCCCTTGTGATTTTCTCTCTTTGGGGACTTTTATCAAACACCTAGTCTACACGATCCACCTGAGATATTCACAATACAGTAAAACAAACTTCTCAAACAGTTATAAATTTGTTTGCTGCCACAATTCACTGAGATTCACCTCTTTCTCGCTCCGATTCACAAAATAAAATAAAATTACTAACAAATGAACTAACCACCGGTACTTAAAAAAGCAGATTAAAAGAAACTGAAAGACATAAATAGATGGATCCAAGAAATCAGAAACAAAAAATAATTGCAGAAAGTGAGAGAGAAATTGAGATATAAAGAAAAAATAGATTGTTAGTAATAATCAGGTGAGGATGAGTAGCTGTAGAATTTATGAGTTCTTACTATTTCTTATACTCTTTATTTTTATTTTGTATTAAAAAAATCAGCGCAATTAATTAATTAATTAATTAATGTTGGTCGTGTGCCGTGACTGGTTTTATTTGAATTGAATGCAAATGCAAGTTGACTAATTGTACCACGCCATTTCTGTTGTGGTCAATACTTTCAATTACCAAAAGTCACCCACTTACTTTGATAAATTACAAACCTTCCCACGTGCTTTGACAAATTGCATAGAACCTTCTTTTAACGTGATGTTTACTTCCTATACTTTTGAAAAACTTTTATTTTTAGCCCCTAGAAAACCTTATTAGCCATCAAAGAAACTAGTGAGTATCTCAAAAGGTCCTCCATTGATTAGGAAAAACTCGTTCTTTTTAGTTTATGAATAATTATTCTTCTAGTTGACTAGCAAATTAAGAGCAAAAAAGAAAAGATTAAACTTGCTTGTAACAAAAGTTGAATCGCAATACAAAACGGGTTGATTTTTCAATGCATGAAATATTCCCTCCGTTCCATAATAAGTGTCACCTTAGTCAAAAAAAATTGTCCCATAATAATTGTCACCTTAGGAAACCAAGGCATAAATTGACTAATTTTTTTTAACTCTAGCCTTAGATAAAAAATGACAAGTTAAAGTAACATCTAAATGATGATTGGAAAAGTCACATAGTAACTTGTTATTGTTGGATTCCCAATGACAAGAGGATTATTACTTGTGCATGCTCTAATCAAGAGAGAAAATAATTTATTTTTATTATATAGAGGTATTTTAATAAACTTCACATTACATTCTTGGTTTCTTAATATGCATGTTTTTTGCTAAGGTGATCTTATTAGGGACGAAGGGAGTAGATTTCAAGCTTGATCTCCAACGGACCTTTCGGTAAACTTCTAAGGCGAGTTCTCCTTTTTAATGTTGTTAGTCTATCAACTTAGTTAACGTAGATGTCTATTGCACAATTGATTAGAATGAGATTTTAATGCAATCTCAATCAACTAGTTAACGATAGCAAAGGGAAGCTGATAAATTAAGCCACGAATAATTAAGTGAAACTTAAGGGTGGTGGCCACGGGCATGGGAAACCAATATTGAAGTCAACAATATGTGTGGGGCATCCTCCAATTTATTACTCCATGAGAAGCATCTGACTCATATTTGGAGGTTCAAGTTCAACCATCACCTTGACCAAATTTTATTTTTAAAATGGCATGCTTTGTCGAGAGATTCGGTTTTATAATCCATTACGATATAATTTTAGTGATATAGTAAATCTTTTTATAACAGATCACTGCAAAGTAATACAGAAGATCTGAAAATAAAGTGCAGAAAAATTTTGTATGATCATTTTTTATTTTATTTTAAATAGACATAGTCGATCATTTTCTCCGCTTTTTTTTTTCTGTCCTCTTAGAAAATTTAAGGTCTCTATCTTTTTGGTTTATGTGTATCTTGGGAATTGATATTCTCAAATTGGAAACTTAAAAAAAATAAAAATTAAATGGCTGCTCACAAGGCCACAACTAGGGCTGCTCAGGCTTTGGTTAAAAATCTATCCAAACCGAAATTCGAACTAAATCGATTAAATAAACTAACACTCTTTTGGGTTTGGTTTGGTTTGGTTTTAAACTTTCAAAAACCGATAATATTTGGTTTGATTTTGATTTTATTAAAATAAAACCGAAGAAAAAACCGAACCCAACCGAACCGATAAATTATATACATAACTTTTATGATTATATATATAAATAATATATTAAGTTAGATCGAAATTACCATGAAATTCACAAAGTTTAATCACATCTTTTTTGTCCATAAGGATTAGCCAATATTTCTTGTGCCTTAGAAAGATAAAATTTCAAGAATCTTTAATTTTTGAGTATTCTAACGTAGATAGAATATATCATAAAACACCGCATAGTTAAATATATTTGACTAGTTTTGAGCTGGTATGTTTCAACAAAACGATGTTACATTTACCTAATAAATATTTTGTCACTTTATTTGTTTAATGTAAAGAAATATATAGTAGGAAAAAAGAAGGAAATAGTATATATTTATGTATTGTTAAAAACTGAATAAACCGAACCAAAATCGATAACAATCAAACCGATAAATATATATTATATTTGATTTGGTTTTAATATTTAGAAAACCGACTAAATTTAGTTTGATTTTGATTTTGATCAAAAACCGATTTAACTCGAACCGTGAACACACAATCACCCTTCTAACACGTGTGCCATTTCAATTCTTTAGAAGACTTGAAACTAACGAAGGATATAATTTGATACGGTACCTTCACGAATTATTTATGTTAAATACAACTTGCAGACTAGCAGGAAACAGGCTGGAACATTGTTACGCAAACAATGTCGCATTAGTTGGCCTAGAAAGTCTTTGATTTTTAAATATAACTTTGTTATTGATTTGCTTTTCCGTTAAGTATTTGGGTTCTTAGATTTTAATTTGGACCATAGACTACACGGTTGCTTTGCAAAAACCGTTTTTTTGTGTGTGCGCACTCTTTTATTAGCGAAATGGATGGGATTTATATCCATTTGGCTTATTAAACTTTTCAACTAGCTTTTTGAAGAATTTGTTATCTTTTTAACATAACAATAGAGCTAATAGATTTGACTTTTTAATTTGTAGCAGATGGAATAATGTATAAAGTAGGTGAACTATACGTAAAAGCGTAAAGCTAAAATTTTAAATCCTCTCCAACTAAGAGCCTTGACATTGACAAATAGAATCTTTTAAAAGTCCCATCTTGAACAAAGAGAGAATCCAATGCTCTACATTTCTCTTGTGCCCTTTAAATATGATACTCATAAGTATTTTTACCTATAAATATATGATTTAGTATTTTGGGATAATAGTGCTTTTGGTCCCTCAATTATTAATAAATTTTATTTTGATCCTTGTAATATATGACTCAACATATTTAAGCTTTAATTAATTAAATTGTGTGTTTTTTGTTCTTCTATGTAGGAAATATGTTATATTCGAATTTTGAACTATTTTTAGAAGTATATTAGCTTCAATATGGAGTAAAAACACAAGCTCAACATAACACGTATGCAATTAAATGACGGGCCAAAATTAATAATTTTGAGAATATGTGGATATTCATAAGCAAAGGGATTAAAGATATACATTTGAAATAATTGACGGTTAAATGTTCATAATCAAATATTATAAGGAAAATCATAATTTACCATTAACCAAAAAGCATTAGTATATTCTCTAGTAAGTAGTATCGAACTAACTAAAAATGTGTCAAAATAAATGTAGTACAACTTTGGACGGTGCTTAAAGCTAAAGTAGTGACTAACCCTAGGTTTCTTTTATGACAGAAATCCAATTGGTGGATGCATTTAATTGTCACTCAAAACAGCTAGTCTCTTCGTGCCCCTTTTCTTAGTATTGTCATCCTGTCAAATGTCATTTTTAAACCGACTACCAATCGGCCCACTAACAAAATTCGCAGGATTGCCCTTCCTCTGGGATGGTCTTTAGTTTTTGCCCCTCAAAATGTTGGTTTTTAATTTTTTCCCCCGCGTTATAATGCGGGGTGCCTTCGCGTAGAAATCACTTATGAGGGTTGGTTCAACCCCCGCTCAAAGCATAAATTAAAAAAATCACAAAGCATGGCTTGGGTCGCGTGTATGGGACTAAGATACACTTCTTAGCGAATAACTAAAGATTTGCCGACACGACATAACTATAAGTTCCGCCTTATAAGACAAAGTTTATGCCTTAAGGAAAAGTTCCGCCTTAAGAGCATACTTTTAGTTATGCCTTAACTAAAAGTCTATATCTTAAGGAAAAAGTTAGCGCTTAACTAAAAGTCATTCATATGTGCGCATAACTAAATTACGTCTTATGAAAGTTCTAGCGCCTTATGGGCAGACTTTTATTAAGAAAAGCCATAAGACATAAGTATGTCGGGTCCGGCATAACTTTAGTTATTCCTTAACAAGTGTATACCGGGTTCGGCATACACGCTACCCAAGTCTTGCCTTGCGATTGTTTTTTTTTTTTTTTTAATTTATATTTGAGCGGGGGTTCGAACCCAGAACCTCATATATAAGGTCATTTTTCAAATGAAGGGCAAAACTTAAAGACCACAAATATGAGGGGCAATATTTAAAGACCACCCCAAAAGAAGGGCAATCTGCGCAATTTTTTGATTCATAAATTAGATTGATAGCCAATCCAGGTACAGATAGCTACATACACTGGTTGAGGCAGTGACTACACCTAATTTAGCTGCGAAGTTTATCCATTTCAGTTAGAGTATTTAATGTGGAAAGGATAGATGATGAAAGCATTAAAGGCCCATGTTAAAAGTCTCTTATCTCATCTAGACGGATCAAGCTCAAATTCAGTCACCACTAAAAGTCGTGGGATGATAAGTACTGTCAGAGTTTGAGTTCTTCAATAAAATTGTTTTGAACACTTCACTTCCCTCAGAGTGAGACTTTTCGATATGAATTTAAATTAACTGAGTTTGAAAATGAATACTAAACGCATAATGAGAAATAGGAAAAAGTTCAAATGTGGTCAATATAGTTCTATGTTGTTCTTGAGAACGAAACAAAATTATCACCTTTTTAATTGTAATGAAATAGTCAACTACTTTTCAAGTGAAGGTCAAATATTCTCATGACATAAACTTAAATGAAGCGGCATTGTCATTTATAGATTTTGTCTAGTATTTATTTAATTGATACCAAATAAGCTCAAATAAAGCGACATTATCGGTAAAGATTTATATAACCACTTTAGCTTAATTGAGATTGAGACGTAAATATTATTATTGTTTAAAAAAATGCATAATTATTCTTTAAAAAATGCATAATTATTGACACACGTGATATAATAAGTTTAGTATTGTGAGTTCAGCGATAAACTGTTTTCCGTACCGTTGTTCTTCTTACTGATAAATTATTTTATGCACCGTTGCTCTTTTTAGTGATAATTTTAAACAAAATTTTAAAAAAACAAATTAAACAAGTGCAACTCAGAGGAAGGAGGGGTTTCTTCAAAATTGCAATGATGTGAATTAACACTATGAGATTATAATTAATGAATTGGTGAAACTTTTAAAAGACATTAACAGCTTTGTTTGGATGGTTATTACTTATTGTATTGATTGTGTTGTTGGTTTAATTTAATATTTTTTATTGTTACTTATTAAATTTATTGTATGGTATTATTAAATTCATCATTATATAACAACGAAAAAGTCTCATTTTATGTAACGACTGATTTGGTGTGATTACAACGTTACATTACATTCTTTTTCTCATTTTATTTTACTTATTATATGATAATCTTATTTTATCATTTACCCTACTTTATTTTTTATAGTAGCTCTAACCTGTATCTTATTTTTATGGTAGGTTATCCTTCAAATTGTTGATAAGTGACACGACGTAACGACGGGAACCAATACAATCCATCCAAACATTATATTCATTAAAATAATACAATACGATAAAATATAATATTATACAACACATTTTGAATAATATGTAACAACCATCCAAACAGTGTCACTTTTTCAAGAGAGAGGTTCCGCAAGAAGGTTGAGTTTTGCGAGAGAGTTTGAAGAAATGAGGTTGAGCTTTATTCGATCCATTTCATGTTGTGCTGTTTCATCATCTCCAACAACCTCAGTGAAACCTCAAACACCCCTATTTCTAAAGCCATCCAATTACAAAACAACCTTAAAAGACCTCAAAAAATGGCGCCTTTGGGCTAAAACCTTAGCTTCTTCAGTGGGTTCCACTTTCTTGAAACTAGACAATGGACCCCACTCTGACTTATTACTCAGAGAACTAAATTGGCTCATTGAAGACTCAATTGAAACACCCAAATCACTATTACAAGAATCCCATACAGTTTCACTAAGGGTGTGTTTGGATGAACTTTATGATTTATGGAAACAAAGGGTAGAAAAAAGAAGGCCTTTTCAGTATGTGGTTGGTTGTGAGCATTGGAGGGATTTGGTTTTGAGTGTTCAAGAAGGGGTTTTGATTCCAAGACCTGAAACTGAGCTAATTGTGGATTTGGTTAATGATGTTGTTAAGGATAATGAGGGGTTAAGGGAAGGTTTGTGGGGTGATTTGGGGACTGGAAGTGGTGCACTTGCTATTGGGATTGCAAGGATTTTGGGCTGTGAAGGTAGAGTTATTGCTACTGATTTGAGTCATGTTGCTACTGCCGTTGCATCTTATAATGTGCAGAGGTATGATTTGGAGGTTAGTATTTTGTGCAATTTTGCTTGTTGCTCTTAGGGGTCGTTTGGTTGCTAGTTAGAGTTATGCAGGTATTAATAATGCAGGGTTATTCTATCTTATACCCTGTATAAAATAATACTTAGATTCTCTCATAACTTATAAATGCATTAGTTATGCCGGATTTTACTGTGCTTGGTGTACTGAATTTTGTACAAAACAACTAAGATGCTACCAAGCATGGTACTAGTTATGTTGGTTTTAATACATGAATAATTCACTTCCTAACCAGCAATCAAACGACCCCTTAGTGTATGGTTCCTTTTTGAGATTTTACTTCATCTATTACTGCATTTTCATAATTGAATTGCTCAAGCTGGTTGATCTTTAAGCTAACTGATATAGTTGTAGAATTTGTTAGTTTAGCAGAAGTTTTACTCTTAAGTAGAGGTTTGGACATGAATTTGTTCATATTTGAAGAGAAGTAGCATTTGAAGTGATTGAAAAGGGGTATTAGGAAATTGAAGTAATATTTCAATGTTGAAGTGAAGGAGAAGGAATTACAATGATAATATCGTAGTTTCAATCAGGACATCTTTGGAAGAACTATAGATGTTATGGAAACAAAGGGTAGAAAAAAGAAGGCCGTTTCAGTATGTGGTTGGTTGTGAGCATTGGAGGGATTTGATTTTGAGTGTTGAAGAAGGGGTTTTGATACCAAGGCGTGAGACTGAGCTAATTGTGGACTTAGTGGATGATGTTATTAAGGATAATGAGGGGTTAAGGGAAGGTTTGTGGGCTGATTTTGGGACTGGAAGTGGTGCACTTGCTATTGGGATTGCAAGGATTTTTGGGTAGTGACGGTAGAGTTATTGCTACCGATTTGAGTCCTGTTGCTGCTGCAGTTGCATCTTATAATGTTCAGAGGTATGATTTGGAGGTTAGTATTTTGTACATAACAACTAAAATGCTACCAAAGATGGCACTAGCTATGTTGGTTTTAATACATGAATGATGCACTTCCTAACCATCAACCAAACGACCCGTTTGGTGGATGATTCCTCTTTGAGACTTTCTTCCTATATTACTGTATTTTCTTAGTTGAATCTCTCATGCTGATTGATCTTTAAAGCTAACTGATATAGTTATAAAATTGGTAAGTTTAGGGAAAGCTGTTGTGATCCTTAAATCTTTGTGGCTGGAGAAAAATGGGATTGGGCTTTCTCTATCAGAAATCAGATTCCCATACATACTTATAGAATTAGTGAAATCTATCACTGATTAGATTTTTTAGGGATATGCACATTTTGAATTGAGCATTGTCTTGTATGTGTATGCCAGGATAAAGTGTTGGTAAAGCAAGGATCTTGGTTTGAGCCTTTGAGAGATAATGAAGGAGAATTTGTGGGGCTGGTCAGTAATCCACCATATATTCCAAGCAAAGATATTGGTGGACTGCAAGCTGAAGTTGGTAGACATGAACCTAGACTGGCGTTAGACGGTGGAGCAAGTGGTATGAATGACCTCATCCATCTCTGTGATGGAGCTGTTTCGATGTTGAAACCTGGCGGTTTCTTTGCATTTGAGGTAACTATCCATGTTCTTGATCAAGCTTCTGGACTGATTATTTCTCTTTCCCGTTTAACTTGTCATACCATAATGGCAAGCTATGGCACCTCATTGACTCACAATGACTAATCTTACAAGATGAATATGAACTTCTCAATCATAATGCCTTTCTAGGATTCTCCACTAGTTATGCAAGGGTTTAAGTCACTTAAATATTGCAGGAACGTATAATCTGGACTAAAAGATAGTACAGGTTTGTAAGAGTATCTCCAAATATTAATAGAGATACAGAATGCTATGTTCTTTCTCCAAAAAGGAATGCTCATTGCTTATCGACTGTAAAAGAAACATTTAAAAAAAGGAGGTATATTAAACAGAATATGATATAAAAAGTGAAAGTTTCTGATTGAGAACTTTTTACTCTGAAGCAGATGGCCTCTTGTTAGTTGTTACAAGGTGATATATGAGTAACCATGATATTGAGCATGTTTTTTTGGTACTTACATTGCAAAAATATCCCCCTGTTTATGTATTTGCTTATAAACATGTCCTTCATCATGTTGCTGCAGACAAATGGTGATGAACAGAGCAAATTCCTAGTCCACTACATTGAGAATAAGAAGCAAGGTAGCTTCTCTAAAGTGAAGATGGTACCAGATTTTGCTGGCATCAAGAGATTTATAACAGGATTTAGAGGAAGATAATCTGTAACAGTAGCCAAAGAAATTATACGAGAGAAGGGATGTGGAAGAGCCAGGGGTTTGGGGGATTACAGATTCTGTTGTCTTGGGGCTTGAACAATTCATATTTGCTCTTTGGATTTTACAGAATGATATATTCTCTCTGATCTTGTGCAAAGAATCTTTTAACTACTCTTTTAGGTACTCAGCACACTTCAGTACTAGAATATAGTTTGAACAATGTCACAAAGGCTGGTGCAAAGCTTTAATACTGAAACAGAAAATTTTATTAAACTCCCTCTGCAATTTATTGAAATTAGGATCAGATTTAACATGATCTAATGTTTCATTTTGGTTAGAACATGATCATGATCTAACTTAAATCTTAATTATCATCCCCCACCCCACCCCTCAAAGAAAAAAACAAGAACGGTTAATGCGTATTTGCTCAAACAAGGATCTAGAAGTTGGATTACATTTGCACCTGGCAGATCCAAATCAATCAACTTACCATAAATGTATCAGAGGGAAAACAAAATGTAGATCTCGCGGTTAAATAAGTGGATAATGCAGTGGGATCAATAGTATGAAATGTCCAATTGCACAAAGAGTACAACTACTCTGAAATTTATTGTACCTCAAATAGTACAAGTCCAGGCAGGATCATTAGATGTACAAAGATTTACTCAGTTTTGTTCCTCCTAAACCCAAAGGATCTAGCTCAAAACTGAGTGTTGCAATAGATAAATGCTGCCAGATAATTAAGATGGTATATACAGATGGATCTGCTAACCAGCACATTTATACTTGTTTAGCCAAGCCAATAGATGGCTTCTTCCTTGATGAGAAGCTCGGTCATCTTCGTGTTGATGCATATGAAAATTTAACATATGGCATCATGTCTTTTTATCCTCATTTTTCGTTTTGTCCTGATTTTAGCAGTGGGTGTTGAATCATCACAAAAATGGCATCCGACCATTGTAGCCAATTTTGATGCATGTAAGTCATGAAGACCTTCTCCATTGCTTCTTTCCTTTCATCTGATTCAACTTGAAAGGACTCCAAGTCTTTCTTCGCTTTGGCGTCTCACAAAAAAGTCCAGATGCTAATGCTTGCTGGAGCCACAGCTCGAATTCTTCATCTTCATCTGTCATCTCAGCATCGAAATCCCACGGATACCTACTTGAATTGGATCTCTGGGTTGATTTCTCTAATCCAACCATGTTTACATGGAAACTTGGCCTATGGGTATTGGGTCTACATGCCATACCCTGCACAGAGGAGATTGTTAAACACAAATACTAGTAGTAAAGTCATCTTCCTGTCTTTTTTGTAATACTCCCTCCGTTTCAATTTGTTCGTTTTAGTTTGACTTGGCACACAGTTTAAGAAAGTAAAAGGCTTCTAAATCTAGTGCTTTTAGACTAAAGATATATGCAATGTATCAAAATGCCCTTTAATCTTATGGTCTTAAACATGCCAGGTGGGATGTTGAAATTAAAGAGTTGTCAAACTAGGAAAGAGACATTCTCTTTTTTTTTTTTTTTTTTTTTTTTTTTTTAAAGATGAAGAGAAGTTCTTTGTTAAAATTAAAAAGGAAAGGAAGACAAACAAATTGAAAAGGAGGGAGTAACAGCTTTCATCCTGGGATTACTCAACTACTTCCACAGGGGCAGTGACTAAAAGTTCTTGCGAAATAAGGTGCACAGAAACCACAACATGGAAGTCAAACATAAATGCCCATTGCATAATCGATATATTTTTTGTCAATAGGTTGAACAATCAATCTCTTATCCACCAGCTTCTGTCACTTAACTCATCAAAGCATCCACCAATCAGCATTTAGTCATTGGTCATCACATGTTTACAATAGGTTGATTTATCAAACAAAAAAGTGATTTATCAACGTACATAGAAAACGATGACAAAGATGTGTAGAGTGAAGAAGTCATGTCCGCAGTGATGTAAAAAGAAAAAAGAACCAATTGAAGCATATTAAAGATGAGCGTACACTTTATCATGGTTTGATACATGGGTAATGACAGAGAACACTAACCTGACATATGGCCCATTCTGACACATCAAATATCTTGCCCTCAGCACATACGAAAGCACGAGGTATCTCCGCCTGCATGACAAGTAAATTAAGAAGCTTTAAGAAGAACGAGCATCTTATGGATAAACATAGAGAGAAGGAACATGTGCAAAGATAATAGCATGACTGGAAAACGTTGCGATGATCAACAAAATTACAGATGAAAGGAAGAGCAACCACTATTTACATGCTGCTAGACGCCTTTAATTCTTTGGAGTTGGTCTTTCACTACTACTGGCACACTAAATTGGCCAGTGTGATAATAATTTGATTGTATCGACTAAGCACAAAAACACATCAATTAACAATTAAAAAGGCCAAGTGGAAAACCACCCTATATACCATAGCTTGATCACATAAAATATGTGAAGATATGACCAAACCAGAGGAAAATTCTAGAGAGAAAGATGGACTTGCTTCTTTGCACCATTAACAATTTGCAACTTTGTAATAAAGTCAAGGTGACAATTAAGTACATGAGTTCCCAAGAATTTTGAATGGTCTAATCATTTTTTTGATAAATTGCTCCTTACAATATCTATTGAAAATCGAACTAGACAGTATTGAACTATTGATCAAGTATAACGTGCCCCCTTTTCCATGACCAATCCGTCATGGCCCAATGATGCAGGGCTCTAACCTGTGACCTAGATTTTCATCTTGATTTAAAAATTATAATTAAAAAAAAAAAAAAAAAAAAAAAGAAAGAAACTGTAATTCCAAGGTTTCCAGGAAATGATAATTTCTTCTTAAATGACACTTTTATCTATTGAACTAGAAAATGAACCAAATAGAGTATTACTTTGCATGATACTTTCAAGAGAATATAAATTACTGTGAAATTTAGATACCTTTTGTGGTCGATTGAAAACCAATGATCCTTTGTACTCTACCCATCCATCCCCATCTTTGGCTTGGTGATATTGACAACAATCCTACATACCAATAGCATTCATTAAAATTTGAACAGGTGAAAGAGAGGAACCGCAACCATAACAGACAATTTAATGATTGCCCAACCTGACACCATCTTGCCTTGACCTTTGTCCTATTGGTGCAGATCCAAATGTGCGAGTTGCCACATTTTGTACAGTGGATACGCCTCGACTCTTCTGAACAGTAATTGGAAGATTCCTGCAACATACCAGATAAGTCATTTGTAAATATTAAGTCTTCTTCTTGAAGGATCAGAAGAGAAACTTTGCCAGCTTATTTATGACCTCAAAGGAATGTGACATGGAACTGGCGGCTTGCAAGAAAGGCCTCCTTTACTTTTTAAAAAAAAATATTCAACAACTACTTGCACGAGTTCCCTTAGTAACGATTATAAAGCTGAACAGGCTCTTTTTTAAACATCCAAGTATCATCTATCAGTCTTAGACTCGTACCATAAAACTTCTTATTCCAATAAAATTTCTTTCTTCTGAAAGTAGATTACCGGGTTAGAAGTGCTAGGTGATCTTTGCAATACACTCTTAGATTCTTCCTTTCTGAGTTGCTCATCATAGTCTCGCTTCTTGACAGCATCAGAAAGAACCTGAAAACAAATGAAAGTATCAGAAAACCATAGCGGTCTGTTTGCATCTCAACAAATAGGAAGCAACAATAGTATGATAATAACAATTACAGATAAATTAACTTTAACATAATAATCACCTCATATGAACATTGAAGTTTCTTAAATGATTCACTGGCAAGTGAACTTCCCATGTTTTTGTCTGGGTGCACAAGCATTGCCTGCACATTACATGTATATGAAATTAACATCAATCTGAACTTCATCTTGACAGAAGGTAAATAATATCATTGGATCAAACATGAAATTTTGTAATTTTGCGTCAAAGAAATGTCATGGGCATATTAATGCCGAACTCAAATCCATCAAACTAATCAAAAAGTTTAAAATCTTTCAGTTTATATCTTCGTATACACTATTTCCAGAACCCCAAGCTAGTTGTATAAATCTGACATGTAAAGAGATCAAAAAGAACGTAGAGGCAGCTAAGATTTAGATGTGAAGGAACAAACAGAAAGATAATACATAGGCATGAAGACAAGTAGCACACCTTTTTCCGATATTCTTTTTTCAAAAGTACAACGTCAATTTTCTTGTGTCGAGCAACCCCTAGTGCTTCATAATGATCTGCACTATCTAGTATTCGCTTCATCTCAATAATTGAATTTGCATCTTCTCTAACTACTGACCTAGCTGGGGGTTCTTTCTGTTGGATTACAACTGATGAAGTAGAAGCAGCGTTGCTGAATGTTTTGCAAGCGTGAACCTTTTCAACCTTTTCAGGTTCATCCACCGGAACTGATGACTCATAATCGGTGGAGAAGTCATCCTCAGTAAACGGTTCAGACTCTTTATAATCTTCAACATGTGTGGTTTCACTCAAATTGTCACACCACTGGAGTAAGTAGTTCACTAAGTCATTTGAGAGGAACGCAAGATTTATTGAGAGACAAACTCCGAGCCATCCAACTCGAACTTTAACACAATACATAGCATATATGGTAGCCATTAATACCACAAGTCTTGCATGGTTTAAGGAAAATAGATAACCTACAAAGCCACAAAGACAAGGATCAAAGGTTGCATAACTACTGAATATACATACATAAAAATATTGAACTGGAAAAGTAAACTTAAGAAATTTAGCAGATAGAAGTAATACCATAAAGGTGTTAAAATTTAAAAAGAAGTTCAAAAACAAGTAGGATCAACTCCATAATTTCATCTCTCTGTCCTAATTTAAACTTTTAAAGTTACATGTGTTTCCAGAACAGGGAAATTTCAAACTAACAACATCAATTCAGTTCAAAATTATGCACGAGTTTCATGCAATGTCTAGCCTAACCCAAGCTTAAAAATAAACAAATGTCTTGCCAAGTTTTCGTCCTCATGGGGAATGTTGTAGAACAATAATATAATGCTATATTTACTTTTGGTTGCATATAAGACTTAATATGATCTCAGGTAATGAAGAGATCCAAGTTAGCAATAGTGTCACCCTTATAATGGTGTCAAGCTATCCAGTCACTCGTCCACTTTTTACTAAATAGGAAAGGTTTCATCTATGAATGAAAAGAATACATGCACAAGAAGTTAGGCAATTTGGTTGAACTAGTCATATGAGATGGAACAAACCTACCTCCAACTATAAACAACACACCAGTAATCCAAAAGTTGGCATACATCCACAAAACTAAAATACCAAAGAGCCCAACAATGAAAAGCCCAGGAGTGCAACCCAAATACTGAACGGCAGCCCCTGCAGCACCCTGAAAGGCAAATCAACATAAAATATCATCAGCACCTCACTATTGAAAATTTGAAAAGAAAGTGATTCTGCAAAAGAGCACTGGACAGTCTAGTCTCAAGAGACCATCTGAAAAGGGAAATGAAACAATTAGAATAGCATACTGTATTTCTTCACTAAAGGGGAAAGCCTGAGGCCTAGTGTCACAAGACTAACAAGAAGCTAGAAGAGACTTTTTACAGTAACCATCTCTGTCGTTCCGTTCTCATTCAATAACTAGAGATGAACTTGAAGTTCAAGCACTCTAATTGAGCTACAAATTATAGATCCCTATGAATTCAGAAAACTTTGAATTTCAACATGTACTTCAGATATCCGCATGGACATTCATATGGCCTAAACACAGGGAAAAGAGTGGTAGTACTTTGTTTTATGTCTAATAAACCTTCAATGAGTTGGATATCTAAGTAGGTAAAACCCCAACATAATAATCTTGAACATCGCCAAGCAACATATAATTGCTATGTGACAATACGACAAAATGAACTTATTTGTTTTTAATGAAAACTACGAAAGATCATTACAAGAACCAAAAACTGTAGTACTTGCTCACAGCATCTCCTGCTAAAGATACTTGTGATTATATGCCCAATTTGGTATGTCATTACATGGTTTACCAGTACAATGCATGTGCAATAATCCAGGATCAAGCACCAATTAATGAAGAGGAAGCAGATCTTGCTAACTCACACAAATCAGATAGGAAATTAAAACAGAAATGGGAATAGAACCATACCATACTAAGGAGCACATAAACCAGACATGACATTGATGTTAAACTTAGAAAACAGCTCCACATAATAAGGAGCAACGCGGCGGATCCAAGCCCAACGAACGATCGACATCCCCTTACTAAACAATCCTTCCAGTATCTGAACAAGATAAATAGAAACTTTCCCAGTTTTGCACATCCACAGCAAACAATTGGCCAAATCCTCTCATTAAAAATCCCAATTTTGTCCCTAAAACAGCCAGCAGCTGTCCTTACAACAAAGTAACAATCTTTCTTTGATTGCAACCACATCCAAGCTTGAGAAAATAACCCAATGTCCTCCATTACTAAACTAATATACACAACTAACTAAAAAACTACAATACCCAAAACCCCAAATTATTGGTACCCATCATTCTGATATGAGAACAACTCATATGACCAAACTTGTGAAATCATCATAGCATGAATAACAGTCATATTATCTGCTAATCTCAATTAAAGAACCCTCATTTAAGCTATATAAAACAACCCCAGATCATAAATTTATCAAATCCAAACACCCATGTAGCAAAAACAAGTAAAGACAAGATCCAAAAGATTCCATCTTCACACAGTAAAAGGGTAGTATTAGATGGACAGTGGCAGTGGTAGATGAGATGAAAAAACCAAAAAGACAAAAACAAACAAAAAAACACTAATTTGCTTCACATGTACGTTTCCAAAAAAGCAACCCCCATTAAATATAGGCACAAGTTTCACACTTTTTTGACTTGAACAATCATAAAGTTTCCATCTTTAACTAGTTTACAATGTCTTAAGTCTCTCTGAAGCCAAGAAAATAACCACCCAAGTTTATATCAGTTAAGACACAACCACCAAAATGTATTGTAAGTGAATCTTGATTGTTCTTCTTCAACTTTTGACTAACAAAGTGTGATTTTTTTTCTTATTTTTTGTGAAGAAACCCTAGGCTTTTTCAGGGAATCCTTGTGAAAAAGGTGCTAAAACAAACATAAGGTTAAAAAGTTTGAAAAAGAAAAGAAACCCAAAGAGAGAGAGAGAGAGAGACAGTGTGTGTATGTGTGAGAGAGAAAGAGAGACAAGAGTGATGATGATAGAGAGAATGTGTTGAATTTTTTTTTTAGATTGTGTGTGAGAGAGATAGTGTAAAGTTTAGTTTAAGCTTAACAAATATAACATAAGATAACAATCATTTTCATGAAAATGGGACCCTATTTCCACTGTTTATCTTTTCTTTTTCTATTTTTCATTTTATTTTATTTGCTTTTTCCCTTTATCCAGTCACAATTTCTGGTTTTTAAGGTGTTTAGTCAAAATGGACTCTTAACTGTTTGTTTCCCATTCGACATCTGGTATGGTCATTGGTGTTTCTATTAATTCAGATTTGTACTGTGTAAGATTCATTTAAGAGAAAAATATTTTTTATTTTGATTGTTTAAATTCGAGGCTTGAATCTGAGATTGACAAGTAATTGTATTTTAAGAGTGTGTGAGAGAGAGAAATGAAGTTTATTAAGGATATACTGGCATTTACTTGTAAATTTAGGCTACCAAGTAACAGTCGATATAAATAATCATGAAGATTGGACCCCATTTCCACTCTTTTGTAGTCTTCTTCTTTTTTATTTTATTTTGCTTTACTTACTTTATCCAGTCACAATGTGACACAAGAAGGTAATGACTTAGGGGCTGTTTGGCTTAAGGGATTAAGAGGTTGTTTGGTATTGGTTAGAGTTATGTTAGTAATATAAGAATCAGTTTTGAGGGATTTTATGTATTATTTTATGCAGAAATTAGTTATACAGGATTTAGTATTCATATATTAATTATTCCACCTTCCATCCTGTATAAAATAATTCATATCTAAATTCCCTCGTAACTTATAAATGTAATAGTTTTGCGGGTTTCTAAATTGCAAATCAACCATCGTATTAATTTATTCATGAATAACTTACTTCGATCAACTACCAAATGTGGTATTATATATGCAGGATTTAATACCTATATATCTCACCTCCAAACCAGCTACCAAATGATCCCTGCGTGAATTATTTCGATATAAAATTTAGGACTAAATTTATTTTGTGTTTAATTGAAGATTTATTAATTATTTAAACTCGTGAATAAAATTTATACCACAATGAAGGGACTATCTATCTCATAAAGAAAACTAACATTATAATCCTAGTTATAATCCCAGGATAATCTTATTTTAAACCAAACAACTCCAAATTATACTATATGAAGGTTGAATATTTATTTCTACTCCATGCTTATGGACAAAAGTTAGAAAACCAATCATAAATTCTTAATGTTTTCTTTAATCTGCTTCAGTTCTATTGTGGTGTAATGTAATAAGATTAGGTAAAGTTTTGGTAACATTCAGAACAAACAAAGAGACATTAGGGTCAATAAATTATACAGTGATGGATAAGAAATTACTAGATTCCTTCACTAGGACAATTATTATGCAAGCAAACAAAGCTCAGCTGGTTATTATTATCTGTCTTCTTCATTAGTGTGTACTACATATGCAGCTGGCATTACTTCTTCGTGTTTGTCCCCATTTTCTTTATAGTTGCTATGTCATGATTTCTTCAGTGACATTTCGAAATGTCAAACTAAGCTAGATGCTTCAAGTCTTTAATTATGATTAATCTATTCGTAGTCAAAGATCTAATTGTATATATAGAGCCTTTTGATTTTGTTGAGAAACATTTTTAGGTGTTGAATCTAATTTTTTTATATAAATAAGCAGTTATAAACAAACAGTTAAGTGTGTGGATAGAGATATTGAAATTGATAATAAGCAGTTAGTGTATTTGATAGAATGAGGTTGATAAATACTTTTTCCGTTAAAATGACTGAAATATCCTTAAAGTTAATTAAAAAAAAATTAAGTATTTACATGAGAAATGACAAGAATATAATAGAGAGATGACTAAAAACCACGTTTTAGAAAGAGTACAACGACAACATACCCAGTGTAATCCCACAATATGGGGTCTGAGGAGGGTAAAGTGTACGCAAATCTTACATCTACCTTGAGAAGGAAGAGAGGTTGTTTCTGAAAGATCCGATGCGTTTTAAAAAGAGTAATTTGGAGATTATAAAAGATGATAGAAATAAAATTATTAAAAAGTTTGGTCAACAAAAAAATGCTTATAAGCTGTAAAATCACAAGTCGGGGTAACCAACTTATGACTTTTGGGCAATTTTGGCTTATATTTGAAGCACTTTTATTAATTACCACATGTGTAGATATCAAAAAGTGTTTATAAGCTAGTTTGATCAGCTTATAAGCTTAGCCAAATACTTCTTATGGCTAAAGACATGGAACTATTCATACTTAATTTGCTATCTCTGCATTGTTGATCAGTAGATATTTATATTTTTATCAATAATCTTTCAACTCTTGCTTAACTCCTTGTTTCGTAAATAGTCGACGACAAATTTGATCGGATCCTGAACACAAGAGAGTCCGATCTGAGAGGAATGCATGATTCCTTATTGCTTCATGGGTTTAGACGTTTCCATCACACTCCTAGTATTCTTGCAAATAAGCTAAGTGAGTGAACAAAAATTTATGACCTAGCTTAGGTACATTGGACTTCAGATTGCTTATTATTTCACTAACACTAGTAATAGTTCAAGAAGCCAAAATATTTCTCAAGTCAGTGGTCCTTTAAATCGTGAGGAAACTCGTCAAATAATAAAGTACTACTTAGGGTGTGTTGCGTATGGAGGAAAACATTTTCCGGAAAATGTTTTCCAATTTTTCCTATGTTCGTTTGTTCAAAAATTTTGAAAAATATTTTTTTTAGGAAAACAAGTTTCTCAAAAATGGGAAAAATGACTTCCCCAATAAAAGTAGGAAAACATGTCCATAAGTGCATTCCACCAACCACCCAACCCACCCCCCCAACCACTCCCACCACCCCACCCACCCATCCCTGCCCCACTCCTAGCAAAAAAAAATTAATTTTGTTTTGAAAAAAAAGTTTTAAATTTTTTTTTTATTTTTTGCACCACCCCACCCCACGCCCACCAGCAATCAAACCCCACCCCTGCCCCCACCCCCACCCCCACCCCATCCTCACCCCACCCACCCTTGCCCCACCCCCAACCCTTCCAAAAAAAAATAATTTTGTTTTGAAAAAAAAGTTTTGAATTTTTTTTTTGTTTTTTGCACCACCCCCCCCCCCCACCCCACCTTAATTAATTTTGTTTTGAAAAAAAAAGTTTTGAATTTTTTTTTTTTTTGCACCACCCCACCCCACCCCACGCACCTCCCAAAAAAAAAATTTAATTTTGTTTTGAAAAAAAAGTTTTGAATTTTTTTTTTTCGTTTTTTGCACCACCCCCACCCCCTACCCCCAAATTAATTTTGTTTTAAAAAAAAGTTTTGAATTTTTTTTTCGTTTTTTGCACCACCCCACCCCTGCCTCACCCCCATCCCAAAAAAAAAAAAATTATTTTGAAAAAGAAGTTTTGAATTTTTTTTTTTGGTTTTTTGCCCCACCCCACGCCCCTTACCCGACACCCCACCACCCCCTCCAAAAAAATTGAGGGTGCGGGGTGGGTGGTTGTGGGGGTTGGCGTGGTATGGTCCACACCGGGGGGAGGGGATGTGGTGGTTTAGAAAATCCAGAAAAAAATTAGGGGTGGGGGGTTGGGGGTGGGGGTGGAGTTGTGGGGCTTGGGTGAATATTTTCCTGAAAATATTTTCTACCAACTAAACGAACATGAGAAAAAAAGTAAGTAATTCACTTATTTTCCGTTACCCAAACAAATATGAGAAAATAAGTAGAAATTCACTTATCTTTCAAGAACACATTTTCCTTCGTACCGAACACACCCCAGTAGCAATACTTTTCATTATCCTTGAGACTGCATTCACATGGGCAGATTCTTTTTGCTTATCCATGACATTAATATATACCTATATGAAAACAGAATCTGACATTATCTTTAAGAGCATCCTTACTAAGAAACCCAGCTAAAATTTATTTGCAGAATGTTCTCAACCTAAACGGTTAGTTGCAACATTAAATACACACACCATACAAAGCTACTCTACAATCAATATAAGCAAATACGTACTCCACGGCATTATCACATTGCAATGTTGTCCTTCAATGCTTCAATAAAGTTGCACTCCCCTTGTTAGGAATAATAAAGGGTAGCTCAAAAAAAAAAAAAATTGTCTCTCACGGATTAAAAAGAGTTATTTTTTTCCACTTTATAATGAGTTATTCTTTATTAGGCTTGTAAAGAGCTAGGAAAAAAAAATTGGGCTCGCGACTACTGATCTCACTAGCACAAAAATGCCTAATTGATATCACCTATTTAGATCCTTTTCGTTCATTGTTCTATGAATTCAAATAAATTGTAGATCTTTCGAGACAATATCATTTCATGTGATTTTAGGTCTTTTCCCATTTTAACATCCTCACTGACGATGATTTCACATTGTATTCGGCGCATTGGAGATTGCCGCAAGATACAAACAAATCATCTCAAGATACCTTGTCTCATTTTATCCTCAATGTGCCACTTGCATTTCCTGGCACACGTGGTCATTTTTAATCTTATTTAATCTTACATGATCACACACGTCCATCTTAGAATTCGCATCCCTACAACACTCATCTTTTGGATATGTTGCAATTTAGCTGCCAAACATTCACGACCATATAATACTGTTAATCTTATTTGTTCAATATAATTTACCTTTCACTTTTATAAGCATTCTTCTATCACGTAACACCCCAACATAACACTTCTCAATCTCAACCATCTAATTTTAATACTGTGAGTAACATCTTCATCTATTATTATTCTCCTAGAACCACATCCATAAATATCTGAATTGCTTGCATTTAGATATCGCAATCTCGTCTAGTCTTACCTCAAATTCGTTCTTCTCAAGTTGACATAACTTGTAGTGCGTGTACTTAGCCTTACTTTTACTTATCCTAAAATCTTTACTTTCTAAAGTGCTTCTCCACATTCAAACTTTTGACTGACACCCCTCACTAGTTTCGTCAATTAACACAGATATCGTCAACAAATAACACATATCGTAGGATCTCACCTTGAATTGTGTTGGTTAACTCATCCATAATTAGAGTAAACAAGGGCTCATTGTTGATCCCTTGTGTAAACTCACTATTATGAAAACTCATTTGTATCTGGTATTATTGTTCTCACGCTATTGACAAATCATTCACACATGCTCGCAGACATTTATATATTTAAATATGAATTTCTTTTTCCTCCATCACCCACCAAATGACCTTTCTCGGTACTTTATCATATGCTTTCTCTAGGTCAATAAAAATCATATGTAGATTTTCTTTTATTCGCAATAAATTTATATCAATCTTCTAAGCAAGGAATAAATATAACTTGTGTTGTAGATATACCAAACATAAATCCGAACTGATTCGCTATTAATTTTTGTCGTATTCCTAATTTAAGCTCTATTATATTACTTTTTTCTAAGATTTCATCACATGACTAGTGAGTTTAATTCCGCGATAGTCCACACAACTTTGACATCTCATGTGTTCTTATAGATTAAAACGAGGGTATTCTTTCTCTACACATCACATATATTACCATTTCTTAGTATAACACTAGTGAATATGGCCGCGCTTTCGCGCCGTCATAAAAGAATTCATGAAGTTTATAAAAAAAATCTCTTTTAATTATTCAATATTGAAAAATAATAAAAAGTAGGTTCTTGCAAACTTCCCATTATTAAAAATAGTGGAAACATCCAAACATAATTAAATAAAATGACCTTAACACCTCATATATGCAATAATTGAATTAAAATTAGAAAAAATTAATGTGACAAAAATTTCAAACTCAAGTGATGTACGTAGATAGGACTTTCAATTAGCAGTTAGTTATTACATATTTGTTAAAGCTTTCCAACTGTTCTATAGGACAAAGAAAAACAAAAGAGGGAAAAAGGAGAGGAGGGGGAAAGAAATAGAAGAAGATGCAAACTCAAAATTCCAACAGGTTGGGTGAAAGAAAAAGCAACATTCTATTTTCTCTTTCTTTCTCTTTCCTATTTTTATTTTTATTTTTACTCCTTTTCTTCACTGTCT
This sequence comes from Lycium ferocissimum, assembly GCF_029784015.1. NCBI lineage: Eukaryota > Viridiplantae > Streptophyta > Magnoliopsida > Solanales > Solanaceae > Lycium > Lycium ferocissimum. The sequence continues at coordinate 32,394,822 of NC_081352.1, read as the reverse complement.
ACCCCTAAACCGTCACATCCTTTCACCAAATTAAAATCTCTTTTTCTCCTCTTGATCAGCCTTTAAAGCAATATTTGAAAAATATGCATATTATACCGCTCATATATGAACAGATGTATTCATTTCATATGAAGGCACTTCTCCATTCCACTTTCTTGTTATCATTTTCTCTATTCCCATTTCCTTCAATTTTTACTTAACAAAAGAATTCTCTGCAAACACACGAGTTAATCCACCGCTTAGCATTTTAATTTTTTACGCTAGTTAATGCCTTTCACTACATTTCCTTTAGCGTCTTTGTGTTTACCATAAGATTTCTTTTTCTCATTTCACAATATCTTTATCCGAGATTTTTTTCTCTTCCTAGTAGTATGAACCTTATCAGCATGAAACTCAGAATAAGATGGTCGAATATAAGGTTGAAATTGCATATCAGATATTACATTGCCTACTTCACTGAAGTTCACACAATTAGCCTCTCCAGAGAGAAATAACTTTTGTAATGAAGTTGATGCATCAACCATTTCCAGTTGCACATTCATAACGTACACTACTATCTCTCATGGATTACATTGGCTCGATTATTCATATCGAATGAATCTACTATCTACTTCCTTAGAACTTATGTGACACTTTTAGCTCCCAAAAAGGCAATTTGGCTAATCTTTTAAAGCTAACTTGAATTAAATCAAGTAAACATTTTAGAATTAAAATTTGTATATTCAAAAACTATATGAAAATATAATAAATTGTAATTATTCTCATGTCAATATGATGAAAAAATACATGTTGAAATGTTGATCAAACTTTACATAATTTGAATCTCGAAAAATGAATAGTACTACCTCATAATTTGGGATACAAGGAGTAATATTTACCTTAATTAGTCGAGGAGCTTTTCAACATCTACATGAATCATGAGTGAAAAATAAAAGTTAAAGATAGTGAGGGGATAATATAATTAGTGAACATAATCCAAAGCTGACAGGTAAATAAAAAACCTCTAGAAGTTTACCGAAACACACTTCATACCTAATCCTAGAAAGAAGTTTTACTTACAGGCATCATAACCATATAGACAAAAAGGAAGGCAACACCTTCCTCCAGAAAAGTCAACTTGTCAAATAGAGAGGAGAGTTACATGTAGAAAAGTGCATGGCGTCCACAAATGGTGTTCTCCGTAAATAGAAAATAGGTTTGTAAATAGCATCATAAATAACGCATATTAAAATGAAATACAGTAACGGTCATTCTCAGAACAACACAATTGAATGTGAAAGGGTGTAATAGCAATTCGTGGACTGACATAACTGTAGGTAAACATTAATATTAATGTAATTACATGAATATATTATTTTTTAGCAGGGAAAAGTAGAAAAAATGTCAAAAATTTGAGAAAAAAGATAATTGTGAATGGTGGCTAAAGAGAGGTGCCACATCATCTTGTCTATGTTTAGCTTTATATTATATATATATATATATAGATATAGATATAGATTAAATAACTTGACAAGTCATTTTATTCAAGTCTTTGCAAGACACTTTCAAATCTCAATAGTTTATTATATATAAACCGCATATTTTTAATCCTCATATTTTTCATGACATTCTTTATCTCCGGCGGTCTAGGTCTACGAGTGTAGTTAAAGTTTCTATCAATCCTGGACATGAGGAAGTAGTTATCCCCAATTTAGGCAGGTAATAGGTGGCGTGACCGGCACTCAATTTCATAAATTCACATCGAGCGAACCGTAATAACATAATTATCAAATACTAAAAATTATATTTACAAATAAACTTTATTTAGTGATGGAAGCAAAGAGTCGAACAATTTTTAGTCCACTCTTATTACAAAACAATTATTTCTTTAGCTGTATAGTTTTTTAAAGTATTTCTAAACACCTTTACAGTTTTTTTATGTTTTTTTTTTTAATATTATGGAGTTCAATATTGAGCAGCTGATCAAAAGATGCAGCATATGTATGAGCAGAGATGAAAACTTTAATAATAGTCAAACTTGATAAAATGTATGTAGCAATTCAGCATACTAGACCTGACAATTTTAGTCCATATTTATAAAATCAATCCATTTAACTCATATTTTAGATTTTTTTTCATAAATTAGCCTTAAAATGGACGAGTCTTTAATTATTGCCCCTCATATCTATGTATATTTTTCTTTTTAACTTTTGCCCCTTCCTTTCTTTTGGTGAATCTTTTCTGACCAAGATACCCTCTAATCTAAAACTACAACTCCATTTTTTCTTTATCCTCACCCGCGTTGAAAAAGCATATGAGTTGGATATGAGCCTAAAGACAAGTATGTCAAAATGTACATCTTTCAGTTCATACAATTATATCATGAAAATGCTCGTGCCAGAATAAAACCTAAGCAATGTATCTATAGATCTTCTGTGACTATGTGGATGAAATAAGAAGGCTCGGAACATACTTCGACTCAGCAATATGAAGAAGTGTATTCAATCTCCGCCGAACATAAAATGAGGCTTATCAAATGGATGGAAGAAATAGAGTTCCTAACTCCCACATCCCCAACCTCTACACTTGCATAAGTCAAGTGGCATAATAAAAATAAAGTGTGAGTATAACAATTTTTTTTACTCCTCTCCCAGATTGGAGGCGAATGGTGCTTATCATTCGAGCAACCCCAATCCTGTCATATAATGGATATAAACTCAAAGCATCACAGACAAACCACCTCACAGTGAGGCAAGAGTGATAAGCCATTATGCAAAAATGTTGTCATTTCAACATTTCTATGAAATCACATTTTCTTTGTTTCAATCATCAAGGCCACGACGACTGCCGTACACCTAAACAACTAGACAATGTATATATAAAATATTCAAGATGATTGGCGTACCTCCTGATCAAGGTGATACATGAAATTGTACTTAAAACTTAAATAAAACAGACGTGCATACTAATGTGAAACAAGTTTTACATGTTAATTTTGTCGGGATCACGAGATTCTACGGTGAGGTTCTCGCAAAGAGTAGAACAATTCTTTCTTTTAACTAGTACAAGCTTTTCAAGTAATTTTCACACTTTTATTTTTATTTTTATTATATTAGGGGAAAGAGGAGGAAAAGAGTCAGAAATACCACCTATTGATGGAATTTAAATTCACCACCTAGACAAATGAGCTTGCTCTTAATTTCATTTTAAACCCCTTTACAATATTTTGTATGTTTCCTTTTTTAAAGAATATTTAAAAAGAAAATAGTATAGCAGTTTGAAAAAAGAAAAAGAAAAAAAAGATAAACACATTTGACCCTTTTACTACTATGAGTTTTTAATCTAAATCATCCCTCTTGTTTCCCCCTAACTTCCACTACATCCTTGTAGTGTTTCAATTAACCGAAAACATCTTTTAAGTTTCACAAAATTAGTTAAAAACATCCCTTTGTTAATATTTCCATCCAAATTTAACAGTTTTTTCATTCTCACGTGATTTTTTTTCTTTAGAAGGGAGAACCTTCAACTTCAATGAGCTCTCCACTATTAACAAAAGAATGTTGCATCTTTTGGGGTCTTTGATTTTTTCCGATCTCTTTCTTGCAAAATCATAAAAATAAGTTCTTTCTCTAATTTTTCTGTTTCTCTATCCTTTTCCTATTTCAAATTTTCAAAGTATTACTGATCAATCAAAACTACTCGTTTCTTTTTCCTGCACATTTTTTTGCTGAATGTGATTTTTTGAATTGATTTCAATCCATAAAGAATCTTTAAATATGGATGGAAATTAGTGGTGTCAAATGGGCGGATTTGGCTGAGATTGAGCAAGTTAAAATGATAATAAACTTAGATAAATAACTAGCTTATTGTCCCTTCTTACCATTCGTAACTATCTTTTTGAAATTACCATTCGTAGCTACCTTTTGTGTATTCGCGTGTATTTGACAGTGTTTTCGCTATATTTGAGTGTACATTTTCGCTGTATTTGAGTGTACATGTTGTATCTGATGTCACGTGTATTTGAACTTTATTTGAATGTATCTCATATGTATTTGCGCTTCTTGTCTTGTATCTGAATGTATTTGGAAAAGTAATGTGGTTGGTTGGGTTCGAACCTGGGCGGGCAAGGGCAAAGCCACACCTAATAACCACTACAGCCACGGTTTTCTTGATGTATTTTGGTATAGTTGCGAATGGTAATTTACAAAATCACTGTAGCTACTAAATATAAATAAATTGAAATTTAGTTATTATCAATAGTTACCTCTTAGAAGTAGCTATGTCAAGTAATTATTCCTATGATTAAGTTAATAAATTGGTTGGGCTTAGATTGACCCAAAAGTTATTTGGGCAATAATAAGTTGGACCGAAACGGGCTAAAATTTGGCTAGGTCATGATCCACCCAACTATATCCAATTTTTTTTTAAGGGTCAATTTTCTAGAAATACATTTTTGGTGCTTCGAGAAAAACATTTTCCTTCGTATCAAACACGCCCAAAACTTATAAGATACGTGATACAAGAAAAGTGAATACATACAAAAAATAAAGTAAATATCAAGCAATACACACAAAGTAAAGTAAATCTTAAAAACGGGCTAGGTTTGGATTGAATTGGAGATTATTTACTTTAAAATAATTTATGTTGGATTGGACTAAATCAGCCCAATACAAAACTATTTTGAGCAAAGCCCATAACATTTTGGGCGGGCCACCAAAAGCCGGGCCATATTTGACACCTATAATGGAAATATTAATAGAGGGATGTTTTTGGTTAACTTTGGGAAACATAGAGGATGTTTTTGGTTAAGTGAAATATTATAAGGATAAAGTAGAAGTAGGGATGAAAAAAGAGGGATGATTTTTGTTAAAAAAAACTCTACTTATGTTGACTGCTGTCTTAAATTACATTAAATGGTTTACATGCAATGCCAACTTTGATTACACACACGGGATTCACAAAATCTGACAATTCTATAACTGTTTAAGCAAACATAAGAGTTTCATTTCATCACTTCACTTATACTAAAGTCACGCACATTCTCTATAGTTTCCCTCTCCAATTGTTGTTGCTCTTTTCAGTCTAAATGTTGGTTTATGTACCTTTAAATTTTATATGGTAATGGATTTTTCTAAGTGTTTCATTTTCCACTTTTTGTTAATACTAGTTTTATTTGCTTTTGTTGCATGATTCTTCAATGGGTCTGTTACATTTGGGTGTAGGATTTTGTTGATTGTTGTTACTCTCTTCAGTGAAAGGTTTTTGTACCTTCAATTTGCATGGCAATGGATATATATGTCTGGTGTTTCATTTTTTTATTTTTATACTAGTACTTGATTTATTGTTTTTGTCCCGTGATTTTTTACTAGGTCTGTGACATTTGTGTGGAGAGCTTTGTTTTTCGTGGGTTTTCGTTAGTGGATCCATTGGCTAGGTAAAATGGGGCAATTCTTCTTTGGGGGCGGTCTTTAAATTTTTCCCCTCAAATTGTTTGTCTTTAAGTTTTGCCCTTCGCCTAAAACTCATGGGTTCCAGGTTCGAACCCTCCCTTAGTCAAAAATTTTAAAAAAAATCGCAAGGCAGAATTTGAATTTCGCTCGCCTCTCTCAGCGAATTTTAGTTATCTTAACTAAAAGTACATTTAGGAGGGGATGACTTTTGCCTTGAGATATATATTTTATTTTATTTTACTTTTCAAGGCAAACTTTTAGTTATCTTAAGGAAAAGTTATGCTTATGGGACATACTTTTAGTTATGCCTTAACTAAAAGTGTGCCCCATAAGACATAACTAAAAGTATGTCCCATAAGGTGGAACTTTTCCTTAAGGCATAACTAAAAGTTTGCCTTATAAGGCAAAGTCTATGCCTTAAGGAAAAGTCCCGCCATATGGGGCATACTTTTGGTTATGCCTTAATTAAAAGTCTGACCCATAAGACATAACTAAATGATGCCTTAAGGAAAAGTTCTGCCTTATGAGGCAGACTTTTGGTTATGCCGGAGGCATAACTTTAGTTTTTCCTTAAGGAGTGTATGCCGGATCCGGCATACACGTCCCCTAGCCTTGTCTTGCGAAATTATATTTTTCTTTATGCCTGAGCGGGGTTCGAACCCAGAACCTCAAGTATTCGCCCACCTTTTCAAGCGAAGGGCAAAACTTAAAGACCACAAATATGAGGGGCAAAATTTAAAGACCACAAGTATGAGGGGCAAAATTTAAAGACCACACCAAAAGAAGGGTAATTCGGGCAAAAAAATGGGTAAAATATACTAGACTCAATTTTTATAATATTTCCATTATAATGATTTAAAAAAAAAATAGTTTCTGCTCATTTTTGCCTAAAATAACCGACGGACTTCAGTTGATTTTCATAAAAAAAATATTTAAATTTAAAATTGAAAAATGTCCCTCGATGGATGAAAATCAACAAATAAAATTGAGGAACACTATGAGAAAGACAATTATTTTTCTAAATTTTTAATTTTAATTTTTTTTATTTATTAAGACTGACGGACGTTCGTTGGTTATTTTCGGGCAAAAATGGAACTTTTTTTTTAAAAGGGTTTTTTCTCGATATATTTGACTTTTTTTTTAGCAATGTGTACCTCTAAATGTGAATTTTCGTTAATTTCCCTTTTTCATTTCTCGTTAAATCTAACAAAAAGAGTTCGATGAATATTTTGTTAGAGATTAAAAGTGTTAACATTTGACTAATTTAAAGGACCAAAACTATTAAGTGCATACTTAAGAGACTATGTTTAACCTACTCTCATAGTTAAGGGACCAATTTTATCAACTTATGGTAAACTTAAAGGGCTAAAACTGTTAACTGCATAGTTAAGGGACCATTTATTTCTTTCTTCATTTGACCTTACCACAGCTGTTGACTGCTGTCTTAAAATAAATGGTTTACATGCACTGCCAACTTTGTGTAATATCTGACAATTCTGTACTTGTATAAGCAAACACAAGGGTTTCATTTCATCACTTCACTTATGCATTCTCTCTAGTTTTCCTCTGCAATTGTTGTTCTTCTTTTCAGTCTAAAGGTTGGTTTCTGTACCTTTTGAGTTTTGTATGGAGATGGATTCTTGTAAGTGTTTCATTTTCTACTTTTCGTTAGTACTTGTTTTATTTGTTTTTGTTGCATGATTCTTTACTGAGTTTGTGACATTTATGTGGAGAATTTTGTTTATTGCTGTTCCTCTCTTCAACGAAAGGTTGGTTTGTGTACCTTTGAATTTTGTATGGAGATGTATTCTTGTAAGTGTTTCATTTTCTACTTTTTGTTAGTACTAGTATTATTTGTTTTTGTTGCATGATTCTTTACTGAGTTTGTGACATTTATATGGAGAATTTTGTTTATTGCTGTTCCTCTCTTCAACGAAAGGTTGGTTTGTGTACCTTTGAATTTTGTATGGAGATGGATTCTTATAAGTGTTTCTTTTTTCTACTTTTTGTTTCTAGTTTTATTTGCTTTTGTTGCATGATTCTTTACTGGGTCTGTTACATTTATGTGGAGAATTTTGTTGATTGTTGTTACTCTCTTCAGTGAAAGGTGTTTGTACCCAATGGCGGAGTTATGATTTTCACTAAGGGGTTAAAGAATATAAAAGAGTTAATAAACGAAGAAGCCAAGAGGTTTAAAATCTATTATATTTACATATAAATTATTTTAACCTTGTATATACAATGTAATTTTTCGCCGGAAGGCTTCGGATGAACCCCCTATCCACCACCTACCTCCGTCCCTGTTTGTACCTTGAATTTTGTATGGAAATGGATATTTCTAGTGTTTCATTTTCTACTTTTTGTTAGTACTAGTTTTATTTGCATTTGTTGCATGATTCTTTGCTGGGTCTGTGACATTTGTGTGGAGAATGGTGTTTATTGTTGTTCTTCTCTTCAGCGAGAGGTTTTTGTACCTTGAATTTTGTATGGGAATGGATATTTGTAGTGTTTCGTTTTCTATTTTTATTCTCGTTTTAGTTTTATTTGCTTTTGTTGCATGATTATCTACTGGTACTGTGGCATTTGTGTGGAGAACTTTGTTTTTCTGGGTTTTTGTTAGTAGATTCAGAATTGTATAACCCTGAAGCACTTTGTCCTGCTCGCTCTTTAGCGAGAAACAGAGTTATATTGTACCCAGAATCCTTCCAAAAAGGGCCACATTGAACCTGCTCATATAGGTTAAAGGGGAAAAGTTCATGACTCTAGTGTTTCATTTTCTACTTTTATACCGCTACTAGTTTTATTTTGTATTTGTAGTTTTTTCATTAAGTAGATTCAGAATTATAAAATCCTGAAGCGCTCTGTCCTGTTCGCTCTTTAGCGAGAAGGAGAAAGTTATTTTGTACCCAAAATCCTCCCAAAAAGGGCCACATTGAACCTGCCCATATAGGTTTAAGGGGAGAAGTTCATGACTCTAGTGTTCTGGTGGTCCTAACAAGCTGCTGCTTAAAGAGCCTTTCCTCTAGCTAATTGCTATACTCCCCCCTGTTTCAATTTGTTTGGCTTGATTCGGAGTACGAGGGTCAAACTAACTAATGTTCGGTGTCGGTGTGAATTCGGACATATAATATTCAATGTTTTTGAAATAAAATTTACATATTTAGAAACCACATAAAAAATACTATAAGTCACAATAGTTAACAATTCTCTACCTCCCAAGGTAGGGATAAGGTTTGCGTATACTCTAACCTCCCCAGACCCCACTTTATGGGATTTCACTGGGTATGTCGTTGTTGTATGTTAAGAGAAAAGATCCTTTCACTGTCCAAATAGTAACTAAGACAAACAAATTGAAACGGAGGGAGTAATATTTTATATCTAGTTGATTGACAATGGGTGTATTGTAGTGATTGCGCTAGTGTTTTGGTGGTCCCAACAAGCTGCTCTTTTGTAGAGACTTTCCTCTAGCTAATTAGTGTAATATTTTACGTTGTATTTGATTGGAACTGGGCTTGTTGTAGTGTTTGCTTATTTACTTTCGCTGATCTTTCTATCCCTCCTACATGATTCTGCATTTTGTGTGGAAATCTCTATTTGGCATTCCTTTTTACAACTGTAGAATAGTAAAACCACGAAGCAACTCACATCGGACTATCTGATTTTGGTTCTTTATTTTTATTAGCTTGTTTTCTTGCTGAGCAAAGGATAAGAATGGCATCAGAGTTGATTTCTACAGAGGAAGTGGTGAATACATTGCTGGAAAACTTAGTTGGTCCTCTGTTGCCTTTGAGAACATCCGCCGTTAAGGAAGCTCCCTCTCTTTCTCAGCAGCAGTCTGTAGCCAAACAGGTCTTCTTTGGTTTCCTCTCACCCTTTCCTAAGGATGCGGGTTCTCTCTTTACCTTGTATACTCATTGCATGGTATTCTTTTTGGCATGATTTCTGACCCTTGACATTTGAAAAATATATATACGATATTTTTTTTTTTTTTGACAATGATAACATAAAAATAACTTAGTATTCCTTTTTAACGTAGCTTTTATTTAAGACTTTTGAGGCTATGTTACAGTAACAGTGTGTTTGAATAACGAGATTGGACTTCCGTCTTGTTTCTCAGTTCTCATCAACCTGTTATAAAGTTAGTTCAGTTGAAGGCAATTTAGAAACATTCTTGGAATGGAGAAGATTAATTTGTATGCCTTGAACGTCTTTCACTGTCACCAACACACACCTGAAAGAAACCGTAAGCAGAGAATGGAAATAAGTAATAAACTATATATCTCTTATTTTAGATGAAGGTACAGATGTTCCATGTCCTGCTCTTTCAATGTTGAAGGATACTAATTTGTGATAGATAGCAGAAAAGGGGGAATATATAAAAGAAAGAGACAGAGGTTGAATTGTTTCTACAGTAAACCGGTTAGCAAATTTATTTAGGTTGATTTCCTTGTTCACTTGATGTCCAGCAGCATTACAAATGCGTATAGCCTACTGATGATCTTGAATCTTTTGTTGGTATCCCTTTGTTACCTATAATTTCTTCCTGTATCAAATTTGAGGCAGTATTTAAGATTTTTTATTATCAGTTTGGACACAACTGGTTTAAGATTGAGGCATAGTTGTTATTGCTGTCCGTTAATCGGTTTGCTGCTTCATGTGGCTTTTATCTTCTCCACTGTTTTTGTATATGTACAGAATGTAAGTTTTTTGAGAAAGGTAATAATATAATTGATCATCAGCTCAAAGATTGTGCAGAAACCATATGTACCATTTCAAAAAAGAAAAAAACTCCTCCTTACAAGGATCCTATAGTACCTTTCAAGCATTTAGCATCATTCAGTAATTCTTCTTTACGCCACCAGAAGTGAAACAAAAACAAACAATTCATCTTGATCTTCTGTATTGGGTTGTAGTTATCTTCAAAGCCTCTTCAGTTTCTCTCCTACACAGCCACCACACACGTAGGTACTATTTGCCACCACTTTTTCTGTCTAGCAAATCCTCCAGTACTGTTCCAACATTCTAGTAGCCCTCCTGTAGTCCTTGGCATAGTCCACCTGACTTTTCTCTCTCTCTCTCTCTATATATATATATATATATTTTTATTTTTATTTTTATTTTTATTTTTTATATTGGAGTAATGGATCAGCTTTGGCAACTTTATATAAAATGTAAGTTGTCCAATAAGATTTTCAGTTGACTTTTGAATTCTTTTGCTTCTTCAGTTGCATGCTGTTGTGTTGCTTTACAACTACTACCAGAGGAAGCAAAATCCACAGGCACAATTTTTAGATTTTGAGTCATTTTGCAAGTTGGCCATGACTCTGAGGCCAGTGTTGGTGTCATACATGAAGTTTACGAATCAATCCAATACAACTGGCTCCAAGGACACGGACAATGATCTCTCAGTGACTGAAAAAGCAATCCAAGATGCTTGCAATATATCTTGGGCTTTGGATGCATCAAAAGATGTTCCGTCTATGAACGAATGGCTAATTGCAAAAGTATCTGTCCTACTACTAGACTCTAAGAAAGAAAATTGTTGGCTGCTTTTTGGTTCTGTTACTGAAGGGGTCTGGTCTCTCCTCGAAAAATGCCTTGACCTTCCCACTGCTGAAATAGAAGGTGAGGTGGAGACAAAACATCTACACAAAAAGAAGCGAACCAACATAAGACCAGTGACAGTAGAGCAAAAAGATGATGACTCTGGCTTTCAGCAGCTTGCATTTATAGCTGTCAAGGATGCTACAGGTACGTGAATTTCATAATTATTTGTAATATATTTCTTAGATTGGCAAAAGTATTGTCCTCGACTGTTCTAGGTTAACCAGACAATCATAAGTTGATTTCGTAAGTTCTTAGAATGCCTTTGCTTGGACAAGTCTCTTAAGTAGAGTTTTCTCATGCCTGAGCAGAGAAAGAATTGATCGACAGAGCATTGACCTAGGCAGTGCGATCTTTCTGTTCTGTTTTATAAAAATGAACTGCTTGAGTTACAGGTTTGTCCTGATTTAGGGAGCGTTGTGTCATGTATGATACTTTGCTTGACATGGAACAGGTATTTCTCGGTCTGACCTTATGGTTTTGGAGGAGCATGTGGTATATTCACTAACTAAAGAGAAGACATCCTCTTGCTTTTACATCATGCAATGTACCCAATCAGCCAATCAGGACAATCAAAATCCTGTCAAGGAGACTCTCAAGAGGTTAGTTCTTGCCATTTAACTGCTTTGTCTTAGAGAATAATTGTTTTTTTTTTTTCCAATTTTTTATCAAGGGTATTGTAAAGATGGGCTTTTTTCGATAAGAACTCTTGTATCTCCAGTCTTAGAATAGCTCATTTGTTTGATGACACTGCTACTTTTTTTTTTTTGAAACTGGTACTATAAGATGATACTGCTACTTTCTTGTGAAGAAATGATGTGATGGTTCCCCAAGTTCATCAAGATTTACTTTCTTTGATAGAATCATGTGAATCAGTAGAATGATTCATTTGTATACACTCTTGTTAGCTGAAGAGCAACTCAAAGTTGGCATTAACTATGCCGAGTTTGAAGATTGTAATTTCATGTTGTGTTTTTATGAGTCTAACATTGATGAACTTACAGTCAAAGAACAAACCCTAATTTTTTTTGATCAGGTAAAAATATTTTCATTCATAATCATTCCCACAACGGCTGTATACAAAGGGTATACCAAAAGATCAAGAATTTACAAAATATGATTCTCTACAAACTCCCCCCCCCCCCCCCCTCTCCAATCCTCTATACAACTAGGAACTTTTTGTTTACACCAAAAGTAAATAAGAGAACGGAGGCTACTCCTCAACTGAGAGAAACTCGACTCTACTCCTTCAAAAGCTCTCCTATTTCTCTCTCGCTCCACACTACCCACATTAACGCAAGCGGTACCACGTTCCAAGCCCTTCGTCTTCTCCTCCTCTGGCTCTTCCACCTGAACATCAAATCTTTCACATTTATTGGCATTACCCAATGTGTGTGAAACCACCTAAACATATCCCACCATAATCTCATGGTAAGCCTGCAACGTAGAAGAAGGTGATCTATGTCCTCGCTCGTCTCCTTGCACATGTAACACCAACTGACGTAGACAACTTTCCGCCTTTTAAGATTTTCTACGGTCAAAATCACCCCTCTAGAGGCTAGCCAATTGAAAAAACAAACCTTTCTCGGCACACTTAGAACCCATATTGCATTACATGGGAAATCAACTAACCAAAAGTTTCTCATAAAAAGACTTCACAGAGAACACTCCATTATTTCCCAAGCCCCACCACCACACATCGGGATTAACCGCCGGATTGACTTGCCTGTGAAGTAAGTCTGTCAATCTAGGAAACTCACTCACTTCCCAATCTTGAAAATCTCAAATCCCAAAAAGTCTTTCCACCTTTTGTCCCCCTAATCTATTGAATTGTCAAGTCTCTTTGGCAAGATATTATATAGAGACTGTGGAATTCATCCTTCAAGAAAATATTCCCACACCAATTGTGTCCCCAAAAGGATATACTCTCTTGTCCTACCTTGAATGATATATTTTCCGGGAAATAATCCCATCCCTTCATGATATCCCTCCACAAACCACACCATAAAAGCAAGACAATATCTCTAATTCTCCAACCCCAACTGTGATCCCATACTTATCAACTATGTAAAGTCAAAAGGCATAATTGCTTATATAATTTTTGAATAGCATTGATTCATATATTCTAGTACTGTTGCTACTAGAAAAAGTAAAGTGATAACTGTTTTATCTCTGTAGTTTACAAGGCCCACTGGTGAAAAGGAGTTCTGGTGGTTGGTCCACTACAGAAGTAGTTGAGCACTTTCATCTGCTTCCCTATGCCAGTATCATGTCAGCCTTTTTTCTGAGGTATCTTCATTTTCAATTGGCCTTTGTTTGTGGTGAGCTTTCAGTATATCTTGCTTTATAGTCATTTGGTGCCTGACTTAATTGAGTTATAACTTAATGTGTCTCTGTCTGTCTCAGCCATATTTATTTAGTTCCTTATAAATAAAAGACTTTCAGCCACATCATAAATTCCTTCAGCTTGAGTATCTTTAGATACTACTGAATCAATCTTTATGGTACTGTTCATATTTTAGGTTTTTGTTCTTCAAGTTGTTACATGTCCACTGAAATTGAACCTTGATGCTTGGGCCTAGTCGGTCTTGCAGCAGTCTACATGCCTACTTGACAACTTTGTGCGATCAAATTGACGAAGGCCAATATATGCATAACTTATATTTTGTAATTTTGCTTGATTCCTTTAGGCCTAACATGCAATTGAACAAGACTAGTAAAGTAAGGAAAAGATAAGGAAATTAGTCCTGAATAAGGGAAAGCTAAACGAACATCATACGAAATAAATTAATCCTACCTTTATTTAAAGAATTTTTTTTCTTTTGATAACCGAGAAAACCCTGGCTAGTGGCACTTGGTTTGAAACTCGGCAGATATGGCCCCGTTCCACCCTTCTCCACTTAAATACCGTATGTGGCAACATTTGAACCCATGTTGTGCGCCTAATCCACATGTTGCAAGCTGCAATGTTACCACTAGACGAAAGCCTCGGGGGATGTAGAGAACTATATTGATTATGAGAATCAGAAACAAGTGATTTATTTAGGTAACTTGGCACTAATTCATCATCAAATTTCTCGTCGCACGGGGCTTGCCTTGTTACCTCTCTGTGTGGTTTTGAGCTATTTTCATGTCATCAAAAAAAAAAAAAAAAAAAATGTATCTTAATCGTATATAACAAAACTTGTAAGATTGAGCTATTCTCAGTTGAATGATGTGTTATGGCGAAAGATTTAGTCCTCTTCAGCTCTATTTCTGATCGGAGCATACACTGTATATAATATATTTATGTTGATTGACCTGATCAAAATATATACGTCCCTTGAGTTAAGTGGGGGAGTAGTGCGAGGGATAGGGAGAAAGTTGGGAGCCAGGTAAGATGTATGCATATGTATATTTTACTGTACTGCAGGTTCTTGTGTGTTCCAACTGTTGGTTTGTGTTATAAGAGGTTATGGGACTGGAATTTATGGTATTATGTTGGTCATCTGTTCAAGTTCTCTTGAGTTTCTTTCCCTTTAATTTATTGTGACAAAGAAAATAAATCGGGTGGTGGTTCTTGAAGTAGCAATAAGTGAAAGACTTGGTCTTGTCATGTATTTGCTTATGTTACGTGGCTAGCTGTATGGAAGGTATCTAGACTTCTTTATGAGCTTGACCTTTTCTTGCAAGTACTAGGCAGCTAGTTCTGCCAATCTTTCACCATTCTGCAAAAGGGGTACTGTTTTTATGCCTTCTCCTTTTTTCCGGATTAATATTTTGATAGGTATAAATCAAAGCTCCTGAGATTTAATCCCATCCGTGTCAGTTTTGTTACTTTTGGAATATGTTATCTTCATTTCCGAGTTTTGTTGGCGCACTTTAAATATCTGTAAACTGTATTTGAGTTTTATTTCAGAAGTTTATTTGATATCAACCCATTTTATTGAGAACCTAAACCCCATTTGCTACAAAATATTTGTAGTAATCATTCTCATTCCTTTATATATGTTACACACATAAGTTTATTTATATTCCAATTCTCTTAGCAGGTAACACATTCTCCAATTTAGTAATGTACAAGCTAGTTCTAAAATGCAGATTCTCTTGAGAATGTCAAGGGAGTTGATTGAATTATATCAAATTACATGTACTAATATGTTATTTGTTTGTTATATAAACAAGATAGCAAATAACCCAGATCTACAAAAACTTGTCTTTCATTCCTTTATATTACACACTGTATGAGGTTAGCAGGTAACACACTTTATTGACAAGCTACCAGAAAATGATGCAGAGATTGAAGTTTCTCAAATTACATGCACTAATATGTTATTTGTTTGGAGATAGGCTCAAATACCTTTATTGACAAGCTACCAAAATGATGCAGAGTGAGGATATAGCGGACAATCGTGAAAAAGCAGTTTCTGAGAGCAGAATCTCATTGTTTGATCAAAACGTGGCAACGTAAGCATCATGAGTGCTAAAGGTTCACACAGTGCTTGCAGTATTTTGGTCAATGACAATAATGACAGAAATGCCAACCCTGCAGACTCTTTTAGTGCAGAGGTTGTTGCCAATAACAATTGTGAAAAGAATACAGGGTACCAGAAAGATTTTGTGAAGGAAAATGATGTGCACCATGAAAGAGTGAGTGCCTATGGGAGTTTTAGTGGTGAAGCCAAAGAGGCAAGTGCTAGTAAAGGATGGCAGAGCATAGGGGAAAAGATAGAAAAGATGGAAGCAAAGACACCTAATGAAAGCTTAGTTGGAACCAAGTCAGACCGTATAAACCTAGAAATTTCAGAGGCAAAAGATGGTGATGGTCCCCTTGAAAAAGTCAGTCATTCTGCAGTTGGTCAAGAAGTAGATGGCTCCCATAGGATAAGGAAAAGTGAAGAAGCTGGAAGAGATTGTTCAATTAGAAATAAAGAAATTGTAGATTTCAGTGGTGATAAGCTAACTGGTGTCAACTTGGAATGTTTAAATGATACAAGTAACAACGTACACCATGAAAATATCCGAGACAATGAAGATTCAACTGCGAAAGAACCGTGTGCTAACATCAACCGCCCAAGGACACTAGAAGAGAAAGCTGAGGAGCTGGTGAAATCCACTAAAAGCTGTGAAATCAATGATTTTAATGATAAAGAGTTAGCTGGTGCTTGTCGTGAACCTTTGGAGGTGCAAATGAATGATGGTTATTCTAGTTCTCCTACCAGGCCTCAGAGGATGGATATTGATGCATGTATTCCCTGCTCCAAAAATGGAAATAACAGTAAGGATTGTAAGCTTACCACAGAAGTTTATCAGCACCAGAACAAGAGGATGAGGGAGAGTGGTGGAGAAATCATTGGAAGTGGCGTAATTTGCAAGGTAGACAATTTCAGTTAATGTAGTAAAAGTTTTGGATTTACGATGCATTACTCTTATTTGTTCTTATTAATCCTCCCTTTCTTTTTTCAAGAGCATTCATGAAATTTTCCACTTGGGATGAGTTAGCGATCATATTTTAAGCGAAGGAAATTTCATCTAGATATTGCAGAATTTTATTATAATACACCTCTTTTCTTCTTTTGCTAAAGTTTTTACAGTTGTGTATTCTTTGCGGGTCCCACAGCAGACATTAATCCATTCCTTTATAAATCTGTAGTACATTCAGCTGCAGTTCTTAGTGATAGTATTAGTAGTACAACAACAACATACCCAATATAATCCCAGCAGGTGGGGTCCGGGAGGGTAGAGTGTGTAAAGAAATAGATCATGGGCCTAACTCAACCCCAAAAGGGAGGATTGCCCAAGTCCATATAAGGAGTCCAAATGGTCCTCATCCCATCGATGTGAGACTTAACACCCCGCCTCACGCCCAGGGACGGACATCTGGAGTGTGTACAATTTAATATGGGGGCCCAACATCGTTAAATCATGAATTGGGATGGCCTATAAAGAAATAGATCCCTTACCAAATAACAAACATATAAGGAGTCCAAATGGTCCTCATTTTGGGACTTAAAAAGAAGTCAAAAGAATTGGATGGACTAAATTGGAGGGGAATCTGTCTAAAATAAGGCAAAGGTGGAGGTTTAAAGTTAAATTGTTTTTATTCTTTTTTGGGAAGGACATACGAAGGAGTAACGAACTTTGCTTTTTGGAAAAAAGTAGTCAAAAGAATTGGATGGACTAAATTGGAGGGGAATCTGTGGTGGAGGTTATAGTTTTATTCTTAGGGAAGGACATACAACTGCTGCTTTCTTTTGGATGATGGTGGTTTCCAGGCCAGCTTGTGCACACCTGACTATTCCACTGGGTACTTGTTATCTCCCACTAGCACAAGTACTGGGTAACTCTGCCTACCAAGGCTTGGGCAGATGAGAAGAAATCACTTAAGTGTTTTTTTGCCATTTGGACCTGAAACCTCACGGTTCTCCACCCACTTCATTGACCGCTAGGCGACACCCTTGGGTGCCAACTTAAGTTGATGGATGTCATTATTTTTTCCTGGAGATGGGAAGAGGGGTCTTCATTCTTCATTATATTGTCATATTTGATACCAAGCCTTATTTGCAGGCACCAAGAACTGATGAGGGGAAGGCTGATAAAGAGTGTGGCCTTTCCGCTACCTCACCCAATCAAAATGGGATTTCTGTGGCACATACTGCACTTGTTCCTTACAAGCATGAATCTATGGATATAGGCGATTTACCAACTGTTTTGGCTTCAAAAGAGAAGGCTTTGACACAAATTTCCCTGGACATTCTTCTTCATAAACGAGAGAAACTGGTAATTTAATGTTTGGTATCACATAGAGTATATATGGTCAAGCCGTTCTCAAAAAGAGTATATGTGGTCAAGAGCCTTGTCATTTGTTTATTTTATAATGAATGTTGCAGTTATTCCTTGATCTATTTAAAGCTGAAAGTCAGTGTTCAGGAAGTTTGGAGATGTCCCTTTTTTGTGTCAGGTCTTATAGACAACAGAGCAATGGATTCCGAACTAAAATCCAATTGCGGCTCTTAGCGATATACTTGTGCCTTTTTCCAGATCTATGCTAACGAGTTGATAATTCAATTTATTATTGCTTATATGGCCACATTTATTTTTCCTTATCCCTTCGATCTTCTTAAGTATATTTTAGTCTATCTTAATTCACTGGTTTTTCATCTGACTTCCATTTAATCCAATTGAGAAACTAAGTTCACCCATTAATTCCTCAAGTTGGACTGTTGTAAGACGAAGACTATGAATTGTGATGTATATTTTACCTGACCAGTTAAAACTTGTGTCAATGTATCAAGAATTTCATCCTTCAAAATATAGTCGGTAATTTGTTCTGGTCCTTAGCTATGTACTTTTAATGGGCCAAAAGTCTTGTGGGGTTTTCCTTTGGTCTGTTATTCTTTCTGAATTATTTACTATTTGTTTTCTTATTTCCATTATAGAGATTCTGTGGAGTAACTTTTTAATCTCATTAGTGGAGCTTACACTTTATTTGGCTCTCAGTTATATCCATTTGCATTCATTTCTTTGCAGTATCATCAACAACTTAAAATAGGAGATGAAATGGCATTATGTGATAAAAGTATTCAAAGAATCTTTGAAGGTATGATTTCTATCTCAGGCTTTAGTAGCTTCATTTTGTTTCAGTTTCTTTGTGCTAGCTTTACTCTGTTTACATGTGCGGTTCAAAATTATTTTCTTCTGTTTGTTGTTTGTTTTTCCTCCCTCTCTTGTTTGGTTTCATTTTTTTTTTTTTTTTTTTTTTTTTTTTTTTTAGAAATGGAATGTGAATGAACTAAGTTTCTATCCCAAATTAGTTGCCTCTTATCTCCTTATAGACCCATTTTGTTCCAAGCTGACATGGTGAGTGTGTAGTGGGCAGGTCTTGGGAATGAAGGCAACTGCTCCATTTTTTTACCTCAAGTAATTAAAGTTACTTTATCAACCATTATCATGTGAGATTCATCATAGTTAGAAGACTCTTACCATTGTTTTTCTTTTTTCAATAGATGGTTGCAATAAATCTGCACCCACAACAACTAGAAATATATCAATATTATATCTTACATCGTAAGTGTATTGCCAGTTGTATGGACTTTAATAACATGCATGACAAAAGACCACATGGTGCTTTTGTCAAAACTACAGCAATTACAATCGTTTGTTTTCTTTCTTTCTTAAGCAATCAGATACAGCATATATAAGGTGATGCAAAAATATAAAAGGTTGAAAAAGGTGGTGGATAAGTTGGTCACCCACAACAACTAGAAAGATACCAATATTATATCTTACATGGAGAAAGATGGCTCGGGTGGATTAAATTTTGCATCAGCACTGTTAGATTTTCTGTTTTGGTGAATGGTGAACCAGTGGGCTTCTTTCCCTCAGAAAGGGGACTCAGTGACCCCCTCTCCCCTTCCATTCATCTTGGCAATGGAAGGTTTTGAGTTCATACTGTAACTGTTACGCATGGACAAAAGACGACATGGTGCTTTTGTCTTTAGGTTTGAAAGTGAATTGGGGGAAAAGCAATTTGTTCCCTAATAAAATGGAGATATTCTGGGATGTAAAGTGGATAATATGCCTACAGTCTATTTGGGCACCTAGTGCCTATCAAGATCGAAGGCTCAATACTTGTCTTTTAGACATATTCTTATAAATTCAGTGTTAGCATTATAATGTCACTATTTAATAAAATGAAGAAACCGAAGAGATTAAAGGTTATAATCTGGTTAAATGGGAGAACTGAAAAGCAGAGACAGTGGATTCACGTAACTCAATTTATTAACTTAATAACAAAATGAGAGAAATAATAGTAACTCCCAGTAATGTAATGATCTATGGGGTTGGGGTCTGGAGTCAGAAACATCAACCATAAACTAGACATGAAGTAGAAATGTCATTTGTCAGTGATTGTTGGCCAGGGTTATGAGTACTAAATGATTGGAAATGGAGAGAGTGGCCCATAGAAGAAATAGGGATGTTTCCTGGCACCAACAATGCACCTGAATTGATGGAAAATATAAATCAGCAGGGCTTACAAA
This sequence comes from Lycium ferocissimum, assembly GCF_029784015.1. Classification (NCBI taxonomy): domain Eukaryota; kingdom Viridiplantae; phylum Streptophyta; class Magnoliopsida; order Solanales; family Solanaceae; genus Lycium; species Lycium ferocissimum. The sequence goes on along the minus strand of NC_081352.1, from coordinate 32,374,769 downwards.
ATGGAAAGCGATGCAAAACAACAGACGCAAAAGCTTGTGGAGAAAGGTTTGGAGAAACTTAGCACCAACCAAATGCTTTACATGGTTGGTTGCTGACACATATGAAGAAAAAAAATAATAAAGTGTGGGAAAACAGAAGAGACCAACAACCATTTATTTTTGCCATCCCATACTAAACAAAAGTATATTGCAGATCTGAAATAGAGGCATGATCCACATGCAATAGTAGAAATTTTGAAAATAGGTCTAATTCCACAAGGTAGAAATTGTATCTTTATTTCTGGTGTAAAGAAAAAGATATAGAAGGAAACAAAACAGTTGGTAGAATTATTGATCTCTGTAAGTATTTCTCTTGTTTTTCTTTTAAAGGTCCCCAACATCCTGAAGCATTTTCCAAAAAAAAATAAAAAAATAACAAAATGAGAGGAATAAAGTTACTCCCTTAACGATCGAAGTACATCAACTATAAACTTGACATAAATAGAAATGTCATTTGCGATGCCATATGAGTACCCATTACCCAAAATAATATAAATTTAATCAAACAAATAAAATTATAAAGATGCCTAAACAAAAGTATTGGAGTGTAGGTGGTCTCACCAAAAGTAGAAAGCTGTAGGAACTCTAGCCCATACGTTGACCGCCCTGCACCTGACCGTCTGCTAAATCTGACATCATTTAAACAAACGATGCCCGAGTATTGGAGTACTCAGATATGCGGCATAGCCGCCACTCGTGATGGGGCAAGAGTTATACAACTATATATATGTAAAGAAAATAATGAGCACATGAAAGATAATATAAATAAGCGATTAATTTTATTAAAAAATTAAATGGAAGCATTTAAATTTATCCCAAATGCCCAAAATGAGCATAAATCTATTATGACATTATTATGATCATTAAAGTGTGTCACACGTCATTATAGTTCGTAAATTCAATATTTGTATCTCAAGAGTCTCACAAACCTAGGTGAAGAAATGCATCGGGATACCATCCTCGAAGTCTGACGTACTCTCTCGCAAGACAGGCTACATGTAATTCATCGGGATACCATCGTCTAAGTCTGACATACTCTCCCTGGCAGATAGGCTACATGTAATGCATTAAGGATCCAAGAAGTCCAATCTACTCTCCCAACTGGATTGGCAAAAAAATATATATTTATCTCATTTTGTAAAATCATGGCTTGTAGCCAAATCGCATTTCTTTGTAATGCATCAAGGATCCAAAAAGTTCAATCTACTCTCCTGACTGGATAGGCGTCGTATAATTTTCTCAACGTAACTTATCTCAACTCATGGCATGTTAGCCGAACTCCTCTTTCTTTAGTTCGTTTAACTCATCTCGTTACTTTAAATGAAAAGCAAGGGGAAAGAGGTATAATACTATTATTCGAAGCATATGATAAGTTTATAACCAACAAACTGTGAGAAGTGTAGAATCGATGTAGAATTTGCCCAGTAATCATAGACACTCGGTATAAGATTCAACACTTGGTTATAAGATTCAACACTTGGTCATACCAACATTTCCAAAGAGTAAACCATGTACGCTTGTCCCGCACGTGCATGGAATCTCATTTAAGTTATTATTAGACGTCATGAGTTAGCTTTGTAAACACACAAGAAGCTAGAAGCCCGACATACCCCAAAGTCACTTTAATTTAGCTAAAGTCGAGTTGGTCGTCCCAATGATATCTACAACTTCAATCTACATATAAGAACTCATATTTATTATTAATAAAGTATCCTCACAATATAAGTTTAGTCTATGAAGTGTCCGACACTTAGATTAAATTCTCAAGGTTTCCTAAATTAACCCATGTTGGTGATATCATTCTCAATAACTTTAAGGACCTCAATAATGGTTGTCATGCTTTTTCTCGAGCCGAGGTCTTCAAGTCTCAACATCACTATTCCTATCCTCCCCAAAGCGCAGGGTTAATAACAATCTAGGGTTACACATTCATGGTCACTCCAACAACCAATCAACTCGAATAATATCTTTCACAACCCACTATAACTGGGATATATATCGGGTATGTTGTGCTTGTTGTAATAATGGTGTAGCTATCTTCATTTGAGTCGTTAAAATTCAACATTCAAGTCTCAACATCACTATTCCATCTTCTCCTCCACCAAACGACCAACACCATTAATAACAAGCGAGGCTTACACATTTATGGTCACTCCAACAACCAATCAACTCGAATAATACCTTCCACAACCACAAATACTCATAAATAACTCATATATATATCATTTACTCCCTCCATTCTTAAATTAAAGATATGTAGAATGTACCAAAATACCCTTTAATCATGTAGTTATAAACATGTCATGTGGAAAGTTGGAATTAAAGAGTTGCCAAAAAGGGAAAGATGCATTCTTTTTTAAACGGACTAAAACGGAAAGTCAGACAAACAAATTGAAACAGGGAGTACAAGTGTAGAAACTACCTTCTTGAAGAAACCCCAAAATTCAACTTTTGGGAATTTTTAAAGATCCGTAGAGTTCTTGTTGAAACCTACCCAATTCAAAGGTGTAATGGTATTAATATGGGCATTTACTAATCCCAACTAACACAAGTTATTGATAGAAATTTACCTGAAGCCGTTAGAGAAGGAGGTTGGCCGAGAGCTCTTGAAAAAACCACACTTAGCTCCATTCGTTGCCTTTACAAATTGTGAACTGGTTTTCATTCTTTTCCTTTGGCCGGGACCCCGCCTAATGGGTAAAAATCTGTTGTCTTCAATTCGTGACCCAAATGGTTTAAAATGTTATATGCATCACTGAAACATTTTGGTCCTTTTTAATACTCTCTGGTGTGTTGCACCAATTCCCCCTTTCTTTGCCTTCCTTTTTATAACTTTATCACCCATTTGAATATGATTAATAATTTATACTTCGTCCATATACCTCCTAATCATATACATAAGTATTAACATGTCCGAAGATATTTTTCTTAAACCATCATCGTTGTTGGTACAATAACAAATATTTCCTATTTTCGTTAGCCCGCTTAAAGTGTTAAAATTAAATCAAAATTTTCAGGGACGCTACAGCTTTGACTAAAATGGTTTCATTTTTCTTGTTTTTTTTTCTTCTTTCCTGTGTTGGAGAGGTAAGGGCGACAGCATAGTTGTGAACTATTATATCAGGCTTTTGTGGCCAAGTTTCCTTGTGGAGGTTTTGATTGCTAGTCAAGTTTTGGTAGTTTCTTGGAGTTGTGAACTACTCAAAACCGCTATATCATGAACCAGTGTTATCAAAAGCGAAAAGCGCAAAAAAGCTCTAAGGTCAGGTGGGGCTTTAAGCGCAAAGCGCAAAAAAAACATGGGCTATAATGAAAAAAAGCGCAATGGTACAATAACACAAATATATATACATTTAGTCCAAGATTAATAATAATAAACATGAATAACAAATATATGGACAAAGAAATTGTAAAAATATTACGATAAAGTGAAATATCAATCATCTAGTGTCACCTCATCAAGAGACACTCATTGGCAAGGAAAAGTATGTCTTAGAGCCTTGATGACGACACTGAAGCGCACATAAAGCGAGGCGAAGCGCTCAACATGTTTTGAGCCTCGCTTTAGGGCTTAAGCGCGCCTTTGATAACACTGTCATGAACTTGATCTAAATTTCTGCAGGTCAATGTTCTCATGTTATTTTAATGCCTTGTAGGTGGCAAAGACAATTTGCCTCTAAAACTAGATACAGTATTGGACTTCTCTGAAGAAATGCGCTTGAAGGATAGAGCTGCTATCCAAGAAGGCCATCAACCTGACGAAGAGCTTGGCGTGCTTCAATCTATGAGTGAAAGGAAATTGTCCAAAGCTGTACGCACTCCAAGACGTGCATGCCAGGCATGTGTTGACATCAGAACTTTCTTCAATTTTATCTCCTCTTTTATTAGTGCTTGTTCCATGCTTTATAACTTGATCCTTTTCATACAGATTATTGATGTCTTGTGCTCTTGGTCAAGCATCATGTCTGATAATTTGTCCCTGTGCCCCTTAATGTGTTGGTCGATCCTTAGGAAATGCTTGTGTTTATCAATATTATCAGCATATTCTGTGTTCTCTTTCATGATCGCTTACATATTTCCATTTTCTGATCAGCATCTTATGAAGCATTTACACCTTATTGTCATTTCCCCCCCACTAAATGCAATGGTTTTTCTTTTGGCAGGACTTGTATCAAATTTGTTGTGTGAATAACTGGATGGTTCCATCATATAGTCAGTCAGCAACAGATGGTACGACATTTTACATTGATGCGACTTTTTCTTTTCTAATAAAGATGGTGTGACTGACCATGGATTGTTGGCGGTTGGACTTGAAAGCGGGCTCGACTATGAATTTGCATTAGGCAACGTATCCATTGGAATTGGAGGGGAAAGTTAGGGGTCATATAAGGCTAAGGGTGAGTTTCAACTGTTGAGGTACCTTTTGGGTTAAAACTCAAGAGGAAAAACCGTGAAGCATAAAAGCCTTTGGGCTTGGGCCGTGACCGACAGTTGAGAACATCTGGTTGCTGATCGTAGAGAGAAAATGTTTCTTGAAATAAAAAGATGGCAGTAAATGTTCCTTTAAAAGAATACAAAAAGACATGAACTTAATTTTCCTTTTGGCCTGTTGGACCCTGATGCTGACTTATCTTATCACCCGTAAAAAATGACAAGATCACACCATTTCTATTTGCACAAGCAGTTACAAATCAGTTTATTCTGTTACGAGACTAGGAGTAAATAGGTCTATACTTTTCGCACTTTATTCGTCTCCCAGGCTTACGTGCTTTTACTGGTGGATGTTTATGCATACTTGCTCTGACTTTCTCACTGGCACTTCCCCTGCAACTTCTGGCACATCACTCATACTTTTCTACTCTGCTGACCTTGTCTTGGGTTTCCTTATGTCATCCAAAGATTCTTTTCAACCGCATCCAATGAGCGGTTTGACAACATAAGCCTCATCTTCAACCATATCATGTGATGATTCTTTCATGTACAGCCCTTACCTACCCAGACCTTTGCTTCACATCACGTTATGATTTTGAAATACGATGTGATTCCCCATTTAGGCATTTTAGTACAAATACTTAATAAGTCAGGTCAATTTGGAATAGGTTAGACAACTTTGTTAAAATATAGTAATAAGAGTCCTTTTTGGATTTGGTAAGACAACTTTGTTAGAATGTTAGTTTTTTCCTTTGATTAATCCTTTGGCTTTTTATTGTTCATTGACCCAAAAGAACAGCATCTTTTAACATGAAACCCACTTTGGACATTTCCTTCCCATGATAATTTCTTCATTTTGTTCTGTGAACTTCCTGCATTGACTCCGTTTCTTTTGAGCCGAGGGTCTATCGGAAACAATCTCTCTACCCCGAAAAGGTAGAGGTAAGGTCTACATACATCCTACCCTCCCAGACTCCACTTGTGGGACTACACTGGGTATGTTGTTGTTGGTTCTGTGAACTTCCTAATATTTTGTTCTATTTTTCTATCAGTGCTGTGCTACTGAACATACTGCATTTAAGGGGGGTTTCATCTGTTGGACAAGCTAGTAATACCTATTTGTTGTCTGAAACACAGTTTCCCGTGATAAAAAGGAAACCCGAAATTTCCAATTTTGGCTGCTCACAACCTTATAGAATCTACTTTTATGACATTTAATGGTATTCATTCCTTAAAATTCCAGATTCAATTAATCTTTTGTGTTCACCTTCTCATAGGTGGATTTAATGCTATAGTTACTGTAAGGGGGCCTAAATTTCTTTGCTCTTGTGAGAGTGATCTGCAGCCCAGCTCCTCTGAAGCACGCGAGTCGGCTGCATTTCAGATGATTACCAATCTACAGCCAAAAGCGGACAACGCCCATTAGATTGCATGATAGCAAGGAAACATGAACACCCAACATTTTCAAATCCTATTAATGGTGACCATACTATTAATTCCATAGTACTGTATTGATTTCACTGTTGTCCAGAAGCAATTTATATGTGCCTTTGAGCTGAAATTTCTTAGAATTTCAGTTGTTTGCATCACATATTGGTGCTTTGAACATTTATTAAGGCCAAATTCACAGACGACCCCTTGAGGTTGGCTTTAGTTTTCATTTTGACACCTCAACTAAGGTCGAATACCTATTGAATGCTGATGTCTATTGAACACCTCTATGTGCTGCCAATATTGCCCAAGCTTAACTTAGCATTCTGGTTATCAGTTATTATGCTGGATGTTTGAATGAACATGGAGTTTGCAAACTATATGCTGCCAATAAGGGGGTTTTCAGTACTACCTAAGTACTGGTCTATAATACAAAGTTGTTACCTGTTTAAAAAAAACTGTAAGCTGCCAATATTAGCCCAATCATATAAACTTTATCGGAAAGTAAAGACAGTTAAACACCAAAGTAGAGACATAAGGAGGAATTTAATCTTTGCATTTGATTTGTCTTTCTCGTGAGAGTGGTGAACTCATTAACTAGCTAGTTGAGATGCTATCGACGGTGAACATTAACTTATCAATAGTTTAAAGTTGTTAAGTTTCATATTGATTGAGGAAATGAGTTGTGGTCTTCTGCTTTTGAGTCTGAGGTAGACTCAAGGGTTATATCCTCACATGGTATTACAGTTAAATCCATTAAATCTGTGTTGTTGCGTTTTTCAATGTAGGGTCCCTATAATACATGTTGTAGTACTCTGTGTGTGAGAGAGTGTTAAGTCTCAAATTGGTTGTGAGAATGAATTAATCTCCTTATGTGATCTCTCACAAATTACTAACTCTATTATTATCTGAGAAAAAAATGAAAATATTGTGACTGCAGTTTATTCTGGTCCCTAGCGAACCAAAAATTAGTAATTGTGATAAAACATGTAACTTTTAGTTCATATGGCTTAAACGCAATACACATACTATGACTGGACGTAGGGGAAACAATCAGGATTTTGTCCTTTTCTTCCTTTCCTCGAGTGGACTGAGTAAATAGAAAGGAAAAAAAAGAAAAAGAAAAAAAATTTGAGAACAAAAAAAAAAATGTCAAGAAACAAGTCAATCTCTTGGGCCCTCTAACAATCAAAGGAAACCAACGAATAAACTCCAAGTGTACAAATTAAGATAAGGCAAAGGAAAATAATATGTAAAGGAGGGTTATATTGATAATGTTGGTAATATTATTATCTAGAAGCAATCCACAAAAGGAGTGCCACGTGTAAGCTTGTAAATCACAACTTGCAAGTCATCACTAATATTATTACTACTTCAAGGGACCATGCAAGTCAAAAAATTCATACATACAAGTGAGAGCAGAAGAAGAAAAAGAAAAGTATACAAATGGCAAGCACAGTAATGAGCTCATTGAGCCTAAAGCCCTCAGCTTTCACTGTGGAGAAAGCAGCGGTGAAAGGCTTGCCATCACTTGCAAGGTCTTCTTCTTCCTTCAAAGTTCAGGCCAGTGGTGGCAAGAAGATTAAGACTGATAAGCCTTATGGTATACCTATATACATCTCTTCCTTTAGTTATTCTATTATTCTTGCCACCTATGATGCTCGGACTCTTCAAACTTATCGCCGAGTGTGTGTCGGATGATTTTTGACAGGATCCGACACAAATGCGACAATATTTTTGGAGGGTCTGACGACATGTATATAGTTTATCACCTATTTAACTCTTGAGTCTAATATATATACACAAATAATTTTAAGAAATTTACATTATTAGTGTAGTTTTATCTGTTGTAATAGGTCATTTATCATGTTTTGCAGGTCATCAATCCACGTTTGTTAGTAAAGTTATTTGTGATTAGCTTTTAAGTGACCTTGTAATAGTATAAAATATTTTATGTTGTCGAATTATATATTCGTCAAACTGTGGGGAAAAGGTTATAATTTGCCAATGTATTATATGAAGTATCTTAATCTTATCATTCGTTGTACTTTGTGGGGGGATTCATACCCTTGTTGTTAGTAATTTGTGTCGTATTTGACCTTGATCTTAATAGAGCTCCAACATTGACTGGGGAGGACTCCACTTGTCAAAATACTTAGGTAAAAAGGTCCAATTTTACCCAACTACAATTACCCTTTTAATACACTGTAGGGTTGGGGCTCTGTTAAGAGTCGAGGGCTAATATGAGACGATTTGCTAACACAAGGTTATGAATATCAATGAAGTATAGGGAAAGATAAATTACACAGTAGGAGTATTTCATTAATATCCGCGAAGTATTTCATTTTCACTTTCTAGATTGTGTGTTGGTTGTATATTTTATATATATGTTCTCCCATATATATGTTGTTTCTTCTCTTTCTCAAGTCTCTTAGGAGTACTCTTTTCCTTTTGATTGCTATGTGACTATGTCTATATATTTGTAGTTGAAAAAAGCCAGAGATAATTATCGGAATGCAAAATAAATTATATCCGCTGATTATAAAATATAAAGTGGTAATTAACATTTGGCTTTGTCATTAGGAATTGCTGGAAGCATGAACTTGAGAGATGGCCTTGATGCCTCAGGCAGGAAGCCCAAGGTTTATTTCTACTGATACTTCTAGCCTTGATATAATATCATTAGTGATATAATATTTCAAAATATAAGAAATTTTAATTTATAACAATTTCTTTTCATAGTTTCTAAGTATGCAAATTTTATCCCAAATTTTAAAATCTATGTCTATGTTCAGGGAAAGGGTGTTTACCAATTCGTTGACAAATATGGAGCTAATGTTGATGGATACAGGTTAGTGATAAACTTCTTTAATTAATTCCCACTAATAGAAAATGAAACAATTAATCTAATACTATGTGTGATTTTAAAATGCAGTCCCATCTACAACACAGATGAGTGGTCTCCAAGTGGTGATGTCTATGTTGGAGGTATGACACTCTTTCCAAATTGATTATGGCAGATTCCAAGAATTTAACTGAACCCCTTATTTTCAACTAGAACTATGTATATCTATGAATATCAAAAAAAAGGTTATATATACAATAAGATCATACTCATTCTGAGTCGCTGACTCTAAATCCTGATTCCCTAAATATTGCAGGTACCACTGGCTTAGCCATATGGGCAGTTACCTTGGTTGGCATTCTTGCAGGAGGTGCTCTCCTTGTTTTCAACACAAGTGCTTTGGCACAATAGATTGTTATCCATGTACTGTACTGTTTTAAGTTGTATTCCAGCTCGCAAGATGTATCTTTTCAAGAATACTTCAAAATATTTCCTGGCATCTTGATTAATCTGTAATTGCTGTGATTTTACTGTGGATAATATTACACATAATGTTGTTTATTTAAGTTCTTGTAAATCTTAATCTTTTACGTTTAGTCGAGATTTACTGCCGTCCATGAACTAATGACTAACATCATTCAATCATAGACTAATCCAATACTTGAAGTTTAAGAATTCCTACAACGATCTCAAATTAACATACAATAATAATTGAGTTCACAGTGAGATATTTAGTAGATTTCTTAATAGATATAAATGGTCTGGACAAAAGCTATTTTCACGTGAACCTTTGGTCAACACTCTAGATCTGCCCTTGCACACATTCGCTACTCCTTAGTAGGATAATAATACCAATGCAACAGTAAGATGTTACTTCCAAAGTTCCAATGCAGATGTGTCAAGAAATTCTATGAAACAATCAAAAATCTTCATTTGCCACTGGCACATTCTGAAATGTTAAAATATCGTTTACCTAAAGTCCAATGAAATGGTTTGATGCTCTTGAAGCTAATCTACACACAAGACAGCAAGATCATAAAAGTGGGCTAACAGTACAACCAACACAAGAACAAAATATGCAGCAAAGAGCTAACAACATACTCCTTTTCACTACCTTAACTCTATTTCTTCTGTTTTTGGCTCAGCTAACACCTACTCGCCTAGAAAATTAAGACGTCCAAAAACAAATGTTCTTGTTCTCCCAGCAGGCAACCAGTCCATCAAAGAACATATCTCTCTCCCAGTAACCGCCAAGATGTATTAGTATACAAGAATATACATCTTTCTTCAACAATCTACAGAATACAGAAATGGTCTCATACAAAGCAATTCTGGCAGCGAGTACTTCAATTTTGTTCATTTCTTATGTAGAATCAGATGATGTCAATGTTGGTTGTGAAATGCTCTGTTGTCATAATCAGTCGAAGCAGAACCCTGATTCATGTTATTGCATCTCTTGAAGTGCATCTTCCTCTAGAAGCTGTGGCAGTTGGTGTCTCAATGAAGAAGAAGAGCCTACAAACCCCGTTTCCTCTAGCACCGATGATCGAACCATCTGCAAAGGCAGATAGATAATGTCATTTTTCTGCATCCATAATATCGATTAACAGTGTACAAGTAACCTCCTGTTATCTTAAGCTAATAACTACCATATATAAACATATATCTTCCTGTACGGGTACTATGACCACATAAATGGTCATAGTTTCCATCTAAAACAATAACCAACAAGCTCAAGATACCAGAACAGATCAGCTAATGAACACAACTAATATGCAAATAACCTACGGATAGCATTCCGTTTATTGATTCTCTTTTATTATCAGCATATATGTCTTCGCTTAGTACCTCCTAGGTTATGTTCAGATGTTGAACTTGTATCTTACACAATATGACAAGGCAAACACTTCTGAAATGCACACTAAAAAAGAGAGTATGATACCTTCTCTACTTCTTCAGAGAGAACAGGATTTTCTCTCAGATACTGCAATGCTTTCTCTCGTCCCTGTCCCAGCCTTCATTAAAGCATCAAGAATCAGCGATGACTCACATAAGATAATTACTCCCTCCGGTTCAAAAAGAGTGTCCACTTACCACATCAAGAAAGAATTAACCTTACTTTTCCAGACTTGCCCTTATTAAGTGTTAAGTGACCAAATCCCAATACCTATTTAATTAGGGATATTTTAGTCAAGTTACTTATTTTTGCCTAGGAGTTAGTATTTTCTTAAGGGGTGTGCAAATGACTAAGTGGACACTCTTTTTGAACCGGAGGGAGTAATAAAGTAAAACATCAGGAAACAGTGCTGAGGCACATAATATTTGCAATGAACCAATTGCAAGACTCGGCTCACTGATGTAATAAGACAAATCTTTGATTAATCTTAGCTTTTGCACCAATAATCAGTTGCTCAGACAGTTTTGAATCACACTGAAAGTAAATTTCTTGCTTACTCTTATCACTACATAAAATTAGCTCCTTCAGCAACCATATGAGGTATAAGCAATATAAATTGACCTAAGCTTTTTCTTTTCATTTGAGTGTAAGCTTTGACACTTCTAGTATGGCATATAGAAATTTTCCAGACTCTTGAGTGGTCATGACAAAAATATGCAAATATCTCTGTCGAGATATGGAATTCCATAAATTAACAGTTTTGTAAGCTTCTTGGGAGTCCCTATATTTCAGGGAAAAACTGCTAAATGCACTAACCTATGCTCTCCATAGTTATACCATGACCCCTTCTTAGACACCACGTCAATCAGCTCAGCACAATCTAATACACAACCCTGCAAAAAGTCAATTTCAGGAACGAAATCTGAGCCAAATACAAAGGAAAAGAAAGATAATAATGCCACACAAACCAGCTTGCTCACTCCTTCTCCAAAGATAATTTCAAATTCTGCTTGCTTGTATGGCCTAGAAACCTAAGAAGGAAAAGAGTAAGACCAACTAGCATATTGGCACCATAATCAGCAAGAAGATGCAAACAGTAAGAGATCAGATATATAATTTCTTTCATGTTCTTGCATTTGCTAAAAGAGATTTAAAAATAAATATAGGTCTTTGCTAAAAGAGATTTCTGCAAAGGTGTACTACTAAGTAGCTACCTAAAATCTTCGACAATATCCACCAATTTACAATAATCATACAGTGGAATCACCATGCTTCCAGTGCAGGAAATCCAATAACCATGATAGCCTTTATTATGCAAATGTCAGCTTTATAGTTTAAGCAATGAACACTTGTATAGCTGAACCATTACCACATGTTTTCCACTTCCACAAACATAATACTGATGTCACCACATTGAATAATTATGATGTGAAGCCATTTTACCTTACTCTTTTGAACTCTTACCCGGACCTTAAGGCCCACTTCCTCATCTCCTTTTGCCTGAAAGAATGCGTAACAGTTTTTTCATATAGAAAGATAAATGAGTAAAAATAAAAAATCAATTAGGCAACTGAGCAGTTCTGCACTCACAGATTTTATCTTCCCTGTAGAACGGATCTCAAGTCGAACTGAGGCGAAAAACTTTAAGGCAATCCCTCCACTTGTGACCTCAGGATTTCCATAATAAACACCAATCTGATTCCATGATATGAATAATTTTCATTCAGCAAGTGACTCCACAAGTTTTTCATTCAGCAAGTGACTCCACAAGTGATGATGAGAATTATGCTAGTATATGAAGTTAATCAAACTTATGGAAGCTAGAATGACCAATTTCCTTTGACAAGATTATCCATCATCTTCGGTACTTAGAAAGAGCATGCTGCAATTTCTAAGTCAAGAATACCTTGTATCTTATCTGATTGAGGAATATAAGAGTACATCCAGCTTTGGAAGCATTGCCCGACATTTTACGTAAAGCTTGACTCATCAGGCGTGCTTGTAAACCCATTTGCTGCATCCCGATTTCTCCCTGCACAAAATAACATACCATGAAATCAGGAACTAGTGGGAAGAATCTAAAGCTTTCTAAACATTCAGAAAATTAAAATTTTGGCTTACCTCAATTTCAGCTCGTGGGGTAAGGGCTGAGACTGAATCAATACAAATGAGATCTACAGCACCCGATCTACACATTCGGTCTGCGACTGAGACAACCAAAATTTTGGATAACAGTACAAACTCTGATAAGACCACCACGATCATTAAAAAGGTTGCTAGTGCAAAAAACGCAAAATTGTTTCTAATGGTGTAAACAAGGGAAAGGTATTACTTTCTAGAGCCATCTCTCCATTATCAGGCTGGCAGACAATCAAATTCTCTACATCTACTCCAAGTGCTTTGGAGTATGCAGGATCAAACGCATGCTCAGCATCAACAAGCATTGCATTGCCTCCTAGCTTCTGCATAATGAGATTTAACAACTTATAATCCGTCTCATTTTACACGAGAACATTTTCAAGTAAAAAGCCTAAGATAAGTGATTTCAGTGGATTGGCCACAACAATAAAGGTGTCCAATCGGATGCCAGAAGGACTCTAAGTAGGCGTTTGGACATGCGGTTTGAAACCATGAGATGAAACCAGCGTTTGGACATACATTTCATCTCATGGTTTCAAACCATGTTTTCAAATATTTTAAATATTAAATTTGACCCATAAGTTTATATTTTATAAAAAAGACCCATAAGTTGGTAAATAGTTTTAACAATTACTCCCACCAACCATTTACCAACCTCATTAACTTCCACAAACCTTAGTTATGTCTACCATGTGGGAAGATTATATTAAAGAGTAGTTACATTACTATTCATGTTAAATTTTCGTTTTTATTGAACTAAAGTTTGATCAATTGATGTTGTATTTTTTAGAAAGGCCTTCTAGTAGCGTATTAATTTTGTTATGAACTATGACTTGCACATTTGGTAAGATTGTATAAGAATTGGAATGTTTTGATAGTTTTCACAACTTGTGGGGTTTTTATGCCTATAAGAGAAAATACAGCTTAAGATATCCAAATTACATGTCCAAACATGGTTTCAAACCATGTCCAAACGGCTCCTAAAGCTTGCTTTCAACCCAACCAAAATGTTCAATATATTCTTTCCAATTCATCTGTAGATAGAAGCATATGACTTCGGTTTTCATCCAAATTATCAATTCCTCCCCCCTTTCCAAGTGCATGCCCATAACCTATAGAAGCTCTAAGTTTATAAGTAGAATAAACCAAACACATACTGCACCTGTACTTCTGCAATAGCATGGAGAGCTAAGGTAGTCTTTCCACTACTTTCGGGCCCATATATCTGTAAAGAAAAATGTGAGAAAAGCAATCAGATAACATATTGCAGCAATCTTGACAATATTCCACAAGCTCATATCAGTTGAGGAATTCGGAATGTAGATAACATCAGAATCTAACACCCAACCTATTGATGAAATAGTTTTCTACCAAAATCACTCTATTAACACATCACTTTAACTGTTCTATGTATCTTCATGTAGTATTACTCCACCAATGTGTGATCAAAATTACTACTTAAGCAGCCAGGCTTTAGAAACCTAGATAGATCAATTAATCTTAACTGAATAGATGCCTAATAACTAGTGCAGTAATAATTAAAGTGCAGTAATAATTAATGCATGTTGAAAATACAGATGAAAAGTATAAAATCTAAAACCTCAACAATTCTCCCTTTGGGAAGGCCACCACCTAAAGCAAAGTCTAGCGTCAAAACGCCACTTGGAAAAGTTTCACTGCAAAAAGACGCAGATATATAGACATTGTAAGATAAATATTTCTCTACAGAGAGACTATTAAGCTTCATATGACTAGTTTTTCCAAGACAAACTATAAAATCCAAAAAGATTCATCTTTTACTCTTTTCAACTTTATCCATCAAGCTTAGGTAAAACACTGTAGTCTAACACGGATCAAAACTTTGTGCAAATTCTCCTTTTTCCTTTTCTTTGTATCTCCTTTCCCTTGATACATTTCAATATTTTTTTGTGTATGTGTGTGTTGTGCAGGAAGCTTATATGTTTTTTTCCAGTTCGGGTTAAGGCAATGAGGAAAAGTTACATACACCAGAGCTCCACCAGCACTACCCAATCTAGTAACGCTTCCTTTGCCAAACGAGCTGTTTATATCATTCATTGCAGCATCCAATGCCTTTTGCTGAAGCAGAAGGAATTAATAAAATCAGTCACATGGTTAACTTTCACTGAAGAACATATAGAAACGATAGCTTCTCACCAGTTTCCATTTTAGGAATAAGCAATTATCTATCTTTCCCCAAAAGTTTTCATTTTTCATTACAGTGTAGAGCCAATGGAAAGGGATTGTTTTAGGAAATTGCCAAAATGATTCTTTCCCTTTCTTTCAGGATTACCAGTTAATACTTACAGCAAATACAAAATACATAAAAAGATATACATACATACAACACATAAATATTCGAAGAACCCAAATATATGCACACGTGTATATAAATGAAGAGCTCCCAATGCCCTTTGCTGAAGCATTATAAGGAGTTAGTAAATTCAGTCACATGGAAATCTCCTTTACAGCAAAATATAGAATTAATGATTTCAGAAAACAATTATCCATCTTTCCCAAATTTCCATTTTCATAAAAGTGAACAGCCAGGGAACAAGGAATTTTTTAGGAAATTGCCAAAATGACTTCTTTCCCTTTCTTTCAGAATTATCTGACCAAAAAATCATACTCCCTCCTTCCTAATTTTAAGTGTCTTAGTTTGACTAGGCACGAATTTTAAGAGCTAAAAGAAATACATTTGAATCTTGTGGTCCTAAATTAAATATATGTGTAGCATACTAAAATGCACTTTGAATCTTTTGGTCATAAACTTACCACACAAGATATTTAAATTGTCAACTTACTAAATATAGAAAAAGACAGCACAGACAAAGTAGGGAGCAGCAAATACATATAGGTAAAGTAGAAATATACATATATAAAAGACAATAACAACAAAAAAAAAATGGAAGAGAAAGAGTGTTACACGGTCGAGAAAGCGAGTGTCAGAATCAGGAGAGAAAGTTCCATTGACTTTATGGTCAAATTCTGAACGAACCCTAACTCCATTTACTGATAATTGAGGTCGGCATATTTTGTGGTATATTTTTACTGAAGTTAAGTAGCTTGGGGATTTGTAACCAATTTTGGACCCTAATAGCTGAGCTTTTACTGGCAAGGTTAACTCCATTTATAAAAGTTGTTTCTTCTTTTTTTTCCCTCTAAAGTTTATTTAAAGCTCAGTTCTTTTTTTGCCCACAAAATTCAAGGAAACATTATTGTTGAAGAAGGAACTTATTAGCAGCAAAGGCTATGGTGTCGCTGGAGCTCCATTGCTCCATAATCGACGTTGTTAGATTTTTTTATTTTATTTTTTTTTAGAAGCCCAAACCATAAATGTGGGCCTATTTAAGGCCCAAATTTATGAATTTTCAAGTAAACTTTCAAGCCCAATACATAGGGTCATTTGCATTTTTTGTCGCTATTTTGATGGTCTTTAATATTCTGTGTTTTTGCGCGGATTGTCCTTCATTTGGGATGGTCTTTAATTTTTGTCCTTCAAATTGGTGGTCTTTAAGTTTTTCCCTTCACCTAATACCCCAAAGTTGTAGGTTCGAACCCAATATCAGTAAAAAAAAAAAAAAATCACAAGGCAGAATTTGGGTCTTAAGGCAAAAGTTAAAGACCACCAATTTGAGGGCCAAAAATTAAAGACCACCCCCAGCGATGGACAATCCTGCAAATTCCCTTTAATATTTGTCCCTGAAGGCAAACAACATTTTCGCGGGGCATAAGTTTATATTTTGCATCATGATATTTTACAAGTTATGCCTCACGCTTTTAAAGAACTTATGCTCCACTAATCATAAGTTCGATTTTGAAGGTTAAAAATTAAAGACCAGCCCATTTGAAAGACAAGCTGTGCAATTTTTCTTCTATTGGAAATGTATTGGGCTGAGCCCATCATAAGGCCTTTGGACATTATTTGGTTGAAGTTGAAAAAATGAGTATTTGAAGTTACAGTTCAAAAAAAGTATATGAAGTATTTGGAGATGAATTTCTCTTTGAAAAGAGTTGAAATTACGAGTGAAAAATTATTATTTCATTTGAAATACTCCTCAAACCAGTTATTCCCACTTCAAATTTCTATTTCAAATTAAAATTGAAATATCCAACAGTAATTATAGCTCTGTCTCAAATAAGTTGAAGTTGGTTATATCAACATTCACCGACTTTGTTATTCCATTTAAACTCATCCTACGTCAAATATTATGCAAACACGAAGACAAAATATTAAGAATTCTCTTTATCTTCTAAAACGTATAAATCTCTAACAGGTTAAGCCACTCTAAGAAAGCATATGGCGTATAGTAAAAGTATTAACATCTAAATCATATTCTCACGTTAAAGTTGAAAACTTGACCAAATTATAATAAACAAAGACTGATTAGCAAGGAGTCGTCCATCATGCCTTGATGTTTTTGTCCTAAATCACATTTTCAAAGGAGTATGTTGGAATTACCTAAAAATGCCAAATATCAATACTATAACATCACTTCATATAACATATTCTCAGCTGCTTAGGAAGAAAATGTCGTACAAGAAATAGTTGAATTTGAGAAGGTTTCAGAGAAATTAAAGGAGAGTCATAAAAGTTTGAAAGATTAGCATGTTGCTTACCAGGATATCAAGAAAAAATGTTGTTTTCATCCGATTATTATGGGAGTTTGGTCAAAAGTTCCTTTCATCTGGGCATTATATTAATAACATCCCAAAAGAAAAAATAATAAAAACTCAGATTCTTATTTGGACTTTTGGCTCCATAAGCCAACCTAATTAATCCGATGACATTTTTCTATCATTTTCATCCGTACTATGATTTCATATATTATTGTTATGATAATAACAGTTGATTGTGTTATTCTCTAATATTATTATAATAATAATAATAATAATAATGTTGCAAATTGCTTGGTTGCAAATTGCTTGGTTGGGTTTATTCTATGAATCCATAAGTGACTAATGAAAATAAAATAAAAATGAAAACTATCATTTGTTGAAGACTTGAAGCTCGTGTGCAAGTGAAAGCGAAAGAACCGCTCTGACTAATTTGGTTTTCTACAATTGAATATGTCTGTAATTTGATCGGAAAATGTATAAATATATTAGTAAAAGGTAGTACAGGGGCGGCTAAAGGGTAAGATTACCAAAGCTATTAATGTCTTACACCCCAAATATTAAAGGCTGCAAAATACTGAAGTATATTATATTATTACCTTCTCTGTCCTAATTTATGTGGTACTTTTCGTTTTCCGAGATTCAAACTATATGAACTTTGACCAACATTTTAAGATGTATTTATTCGCCAAATTAATATGAGAAAAGTTGTAGCTCATAGTACTTTTTTCATATATTTTTTAAATATATAAATCGTAATCTTAAAATATTGAGTTAATCTAATTCAATTTAGCTTTAAAATTTAGTCAAATTGACTCTCGAAAACCAAAAAGTATCACATAAATAAGGACGGAGGTAGTATATTTAACATATATTCTTTTTTATTCATGTTTCTCATGATTTCACATTTTAATTTCAATTCAGTTTCGCTAAATTGATTGATATGCTATTTCCTTAATTTATACCACTTACAATAGTAACTTATGTGTGGACATGAGATATATGTACGTAAGTTTTCGTGTGAAAACTGGATGCAAACGGGGAATTAAAGAAGGAATTAAGTCACCGAATCTTAGGGATGAGCTAAGAAGGATTTGAGTGTTTTATTTTCTTGATCGTCTTCTCAATTACCTATCAATTAGCTATGAGATGAAAGTGATAGTTATATTAATTAATCATAATTATATTTTTGTGAAATATTGACTACCGCTGATCCATTTTCTTTGTTTTCTAGCGTTTGGCCCAACTTTTTGAATACATAATTCTTGTTTTTATAATTAGAAACCAGCTAATTCGAATCCTATTAATTGTATTGGTGGAATAATTAAAACGTATCTTTTTTTCAAATTCTTTAGTGAAAAAGTCTTTAATTAATTAAGTTGATTGAGTCCGTGTGTCACATACTCATGTAGATGGAATAGGAGTATGTAACATTGATGTTTGGCACTCGTCATCTTCACTGAGAAATAATACAATTGACTTGTATACAACTTTTTTTTTTTTTTTTTTTTTAAATTTATAGAAGGCGTTTGGCCATGAAAATCAAATATTTTTCACCTTATTTGGAATTTTGAAGTTAGAGTTGAAGATGGAGTTGTGTTTGGTTATAGTCTTTGCAAAGAATATTTGGTTGTTATATATATATATATATATATATATATATATATATATATATATATATATATATATATATATATATATATATTCATGAGATGAAATCAACGTTTGGACATGCGATTTCATCTCATGAGATGAAATCCCAAATCATCCAAAAAGGCATGATTTGGGATTTCAAATCATGATTTCAAAATTTTTAAATGTAAAACTTGACCCATAAGTTTATATTTTGTAAAAAAAGACTCATAAGTTGGTAGATATATTTAACAATTACTCCCACCAACCATTTACCAACCTCGTTAACTTCTACCAACCGTTATTTATGTTTGTATCGTGTGGAGGATTATATTAAAGAGTAGTTACATTACTATACATGTTAAATTTTTCTTTTTATTGAAATAAAGTTTGATCAATTGATGTTGAATTTTTTAGAAAGGCCTTTTAGTAGCGTATTAATTTAGTTATGAACTATGACTTGCTCATTTGGTAAGATTGTATAAGAATTGGGAAAGTTTTGATAGTTTTCACTTGTGAAATTTTTTAAGTCTATAAGAATAAATTCAACTTACGAAATCCAAATTGCACGTCCAAACATGATTTCATCTTATGGTTTAAAATCATGATTTCAAATCATATCCAAACGACTCCTAAGATCAATAGTAAAGAAAGAGCCGAGCTAGGAGTTCTTTTCAAAAATTGATGGGTCATGTTCAGGTGAACCTCATTCGGGGGCGGCTCAACAATATTGTGGCCTAAAGCCAAATTTCGATGAGAGGCCTTAATTATTATTATTATTTAAAATGCATACATATTTTTAGCTTTTTGAGATGCAAAATTATTAAATTGTTATACAATTGATTTATTCTAATAATTCTTTTTCAATTGATAATATAGCTAATCAATTTGATCTCGTTTGAGAAAGAGAGGCATTGTTGATCTTAGACAAGATTTTATCAATTTTAACTTTGAAATACTTCTTTGTTTTAATATTTTTATTCAGAAATAAATATAAACCATCACTAACTGAATGACCATAATATTTTAAGGAACTTTCAAAATTTACGCAATACTTTTTACATTTTCATCATTTAGTGATCTCAAATTTTTACCACTAAAGAGGAATTAAATTATTTCCATACACTTAAATAGTGCAAATCTGTTTTGAAGTGAAAAAATGACTTGATTTACCAGTTTTCTAGTTGATATATTTAAATTTTAATACATAAATAATTTAAAAAAACAATATACCTATTAATAAGAACATCAAAATTAACAAAATTTTAGATGAAAAATAATATTTAAAAAGTTAGATTAACAAAACCTTATTCAAAAGGTTAATAAGTTGATGCCAATATGACGCTGCGTTGCTTCAAGTACTTGATGTAATATTTGAACATTCGAAGAGAAACCCAAAAGAATTGGAATTTACTTTGTTCTTGATCCTTATTTTTTAACGGAGGAAGTTAAAAATTCAAGTGACTCTTGTCTCTTCTCCTTTTTGCAGGGAAGGAGTAAAAAAATATAATATATGTTATGCTGAGAAACCAAAAGGTAAACAAGTGAAAATGTGGGTCATTTTTCAAAATAGTAGAAAATAAATTCACTTTCATAAGGCAAGATCTCCAAAAATATTTTCTTTTACAGTTGTACCTAAAAGACTATTCATATTCCCTTAAGTACTCAAAATCTTTGGAATTATCATTAAAGAAAAAATTATTTTCCTTTTTTGTAAAAAATATGGTGCTATTTAATTTCATTTAAACTTTAAAGTGCTCAAATTATCAAAGAAAAACTAATTCATAACTAATAAAAAAGGGGGCCCTTATTAACGTGGGGCCTAAGGCGCTTTGTGCTAAAGTCGGCCCTGACCTCATTGTTCTTCATTAAACAGTACGAGAGAAAGATATCATAAGTAGAAGTCAAATATTAAAATTTCATTGAGATCTACTATTCCAAAGATTATAATAACAACTCCCTTATTAATAAGTTTTCCTAATATTTTTAGGGGGGTGTTGGTTCTGTTGGTGTTCAAATAAAGTCTTATACGGTGGTCGGAAATTTAAAAAATCACATATAGAGATGACGAACTAATTGATGTCGTGGGGTTCGACTTAATGTCTTTACCCATTTATTGGACGATTTACTATATACCTTGTGAGTTTGACTCGAAGCGGATAATATTATATCATATTAAGAGAGTCTTTGACGGGTCCTAGTTGATCACATGGAATTAAGTTCAAAATGAGAGTAATTGTCGGACAAAATAATGATGATGTTCTTTGGTTTGCTTTTTACAGACAGGAGACCCTCTTAAGACTATGAATTTATCATACAATGTATGTGCTACTATTTTCTTGTCAAATATGATAGTTCCACTTTACAACACGCAATTCCGAAATAGGATTAATTTCGGACAAAAAATGATTCTATTTTTGGTGGACACAGGAGACCTTTCTACTCATGTCGTCCTAGAACTACGAAAGTAAATATGATACATTGCATGAAGCACGAATATGAAATAATTCAATGCATGAGAACTAACTGAATATTGATAGGGGATCCCAGAGTTCTGAGAAGTACAATATGATCCCTCCAAAATTCTGAAAGTTACGCCTATTATCTTTCCTTGACTTACCAAAAAAAAGTCTTGTCTTTCCACTAGTGGCACAGTCATGAATTTTGATTAAAACATTTTCAGTCATCTTTGAGGTTAATTATACAAAAAATTTCTTTATACGAAGGAGATTCAATAATTTATATATACTCAAGGTTCAAAAGAAACCGTTCTATCAAAAAATTATTAAAGCGGAAATAGAGCCCGAGTTCTTTGGCCTGAAATATATTCTCTTTCTTTCTCTATATATAGTTTAGGGGTGTGCAGGGGAAGGTATATTGCTTCTTCAAAATATTGGATATAAATATAAAAAGTGACGTTTAATTATCACTATAGTAATTTATTCACTTTCTTAAAAGTTGATATCCGTTACGAAAAATTCTATGTATATATTTGGGATGGTAATATACGGAGGAATGAGATGCAAACATAAAACGACATGTAAATATTCACCTATGGAGAATTATTCCAATCTAGGAGACAGTTATATACATTAACCTGTAGTGATAATTCAAGGAAATGACATTGGATCTTACATATATATTTCTAATGAAAGGTTACAATAATATATACTGATAATAACTTAAACAAGACTCTCATCCCACATCTAATTTTGAGTACAAATATTTAACATACAAATATTTAACATATAGTTCTCTCAAAAATCAATAATTGTTCCACATTATAGGCAAGCCCACCTCAGACAAGAAGCTAGTTCCAGAACTTCCTTCCCCAAAGCTAGGAGAATCATCTCCTCCTTTTATATTCACAATATTTTGGCCAGGATTAATATTACTACTACCAACTTCCATAATATTCCTGGTACTCAAATGGCTTAAAACAGCTTTAACTACTTTGTTATCACACGAAGAGGATGTTGCTGTGGCATTTAGGTAATTTCCAATATCAGCTGGAAAACCACCGTATGGGGCGGTAATAGGGGTAGCTCCGGTGGTGGCGGTGGCGGTGATAGGGTGGTGGTGGCAATGGGAGCTAAAAGTTTGGTTAGGGTTGAAAATGGAGAAGCAGGGCACTTGCTCATAATATAATTCATTCATATTAATATTGTTGTTAGGTTGTGTTTGGTCGAAAGTGATGTAAGGATCCATTAATGGTGGTAGAGATGAAGAACTTATTGTATCGTTATCATGATAGATGTTGCTGCTTCCAGTTCCTTGTTTGGCAGCAAGTAATTCTTTGTTCTTGTTGAATACTCGACATAATACCCAATCCTCCTGTTTAACAATATGCACCAAGGTCAGCATACCAAAAGAGAAGAGTTTAAGTTTTATGCACTAATTATTGAAAAAGAAAGGTTTTCATATGAAAAATATTACACAATGAGTTTTAATATTCATCACTAAATAATTGATGCTTTATAAGAAAAGGGTTAAAAGGGAAAAAGTTTATTTTTCTTGAAAGATTGTGACGTGCTTAAGGACAAGGGATTAGGTAATTAGCTAGGTTGTGCTGTTATCTAAAAAATGAAAAATGGAATTTATTCTGATTAATCCTAGATTGTGAAAGAATTATGAGATAATTTTCATATCATTGGAGCACTGATTACTAGCATATTATATCACAATAATTGTAATAGATATGTCTAACTAAATTTGACATCATTAACTAATAAAATGTTTTACAAAATCTTTCAAAGATCTCAAGGAATCAAATTCAATAATCAAATTAGAACATAATATTCTACAGTATCATTTTTTCCTACTACTTATTCCTTACATAATTTAGATTAATATTCTAAATGTCATATCTAGTCAAAGATATATAATCCTACAAAGTGAAATGACCAAGGTACTTAACCTTTGTATAAATTAGTTGGGCAAGTTGGTCAACTACTAATAGATTGTTTAAAGATAAAATAATTCACATATTTGTCATAACTCATAAAACCATATGCTTAATATGATAGAAGAAACTTCCGATGATTGTTACAGTTGAATATAAAAAGATTCCAATTAGAACTTAAGCGCATTCATAGCGATTGGATTGATCATCAACTATATATAAGTAGGCCAAAAGAAAAGGAAAATTTAGACAATTAAGCCAAAAGTTCATTATCAAGGGCCATAAATATAGCAACAGTCATACATTATCTACAGGCACATACTTATATTTTGCATCACGACAAATTCTTGCTTATTTCCCAATTTCTCAGATCAAATTAAACAAATTGTAAATGAATGGACAGTTCTTTCAATTGAAAAGTACTCTTATCTACCTTTTTTTAATTTTTATGATTTTCATAATATAATGTAATTAGTGAACTTTTTTATGGACCTAAATGCTGCAAGTCGTCAAAGTGATGTTGCCAGTAGATTTAGATTAATCAAAATATTATCCGTAATTTCAGTTTAGATGGAGATATTTAATTCATAATTAAATCTTATGAATTTCTAATCATTAAGCTTAAATGACCTGTTTTAATTGTCTTTGAAATAATCTAAGGCTCATACCTAGACAGGTGCGAGTTCGTCTAATAGCCTCAAGAATTTGAGATTTATAAAATAAAATCTCCGATCTCTTTTTATTGTTCCATTATCAACCAACTACTTCATATGACCAAACAAAGAGTTAGATTACTTATTTTAGATTATGCAGAAATATAATTGAATTTATTTGCCTCTTTTAAGTAAAACTTTATCTACTAGATCTTTAACACAAAAGCCAAAAGATAATCTAAAATGCACTTTCCCAGAAATAATGTAAAGTGGTTTAATTTAAGTATACTTTAACTTAGTATATCATGTCAATTGGTATTCCATTTTTATCGTGTCATCAATCAATGCTCATCATGGCTATATTGATCTGGATGTGTAAACATTTTTACGTTGTTTAGTGCATAAAAAGTTCATACTAAATATTTTCAACACTTCGATTAATTAATAGCAGGGCTAAATCAATCCAGATAATAAAAGAACTACTTAAATTAATTGTAGTAAAAAAAGTTAATACATGTACCTTGAGAGAAGAAATTTGAGGACGATTGTTAATTGCACCTTCAAGGCGAAACTCATGCATGACCCACTCACTTTTTCTTCCTTTAGGTGCTCTGCCTTGATAGAAAACTAGGGTTTTCCTCATTCCCACAAGGCTTCCTTTTCTGATGATAGCCCTATCTTTTCCGGTGGCCTTCCAATATCCCGACGTGGTGGCCCTATTTGTTCGGAGCCCTGTCGCGTATTTCCGGTCACGTTGGCTGTAGAAGTACCATTCTTTTCCTCCAACACATGCCGCCTCTGTATATATATATTAACGTTGAGATGATCACACTATTCAATATAGTATCATAGCAGGTAAGGGTTTTTGGGTTCAAACTAGCTAAAATTTCATGTGTTTTGACCCATGAAAAAGAATCAGAACCACACTGAGGAACTGTGACGAGAATGATATGATTAAGCGATTAAAATGGTACTATCTCTAACAATTTAAGAATTTACATGAGGGGGTTAACACAATTCAACATGACATTGCTGGTAACTAAATTATTCTAGGCAATCATACTAAGTTTCACATTATTACAAGAAAAAAGCAACATATAGAGAGAAAAATTAGAACCACGTGTGAGGAAGCATGCTGAGAATAATTAATTAAGTAATTAAAATTGTCTTTCTCTCTAACAGTTTAAGCTTTTAGATGAGACGGTCATGCTATTTATCTTGGTATCCCGGGTAAATTGTTTCTAGGCAATCATACTAAGTTTCACAATGAGGAAGTGTGCGAAGAATAATATGATTAAGTAAATAAAAATGTCTTTCTATCTAACACGAGTTTAACCTTTTAAATGAGGCAATCACATAATTCAACATGATATATATACTTTTTGGTAAATTGTTTATAGACAGTCATACTAAGTTTCACAATGAGATGCATGAACTATTAAAAAGAAGATAGGATTGAGTACCATAAGAAACAAAAAATTAAAGGATCAGAAAATGAAAGGAAAAAAGAATATGTCGATATCAGTATTATCGAGAAGAAGATGATGGTAAAGAGGAGGGGGACCTGTTTGGTTTTGAAAAAATGGCCATTGTGACACCACCATATATCATGACTCACCCATTTTGTCCACTTTTTATGCATGGGTGAAAAGCTAAAATCTCTATCCCAAATGGAGAAAATTAATTATTGGAGGGCCATATATTTGCAAATGGCTTTGGTTAAAGATGTTGATGGGGAAATCAAGTTCAAAGCACCACAATACATAGTTCCTTTGAAAATAGAAATGTAAAAGAAAGTATTATTCTTACAATTAAGGAATTAAGTTGATGATGTCGACATTAAAAGAAAACTAGGTGATTTTTTCTCATTCGTACTATAAGTTTTGGTGGGCAGAGTTAATCCGATTAATTTCATAGCGTATTTGCTATCTTCTAATACTGGCTCACATGTATCTCGACTAATTTCATTAGATACCTATTATCTCCTACCAACACAAATATCAAATAACAGTATCATGTACCTATATTGGGTAGTAAATAGCAAATACCTAATTAAAATTAGTCGAGACACGTATAAACAAGTTCGAACAGCATAGTCATAATTTCTTTTTGACAATGTTGACAACATCGCTTTAGAATTACACGGGGTAAAATTATGACCAGAATTTGTACTTTAACTTCTTTAATTTGGAGTATAAATGTACACGCGTGTGGTTGACATGACAAGCCACCAGGTAGATAGATTGTTACTTAAGGGATATGACATGCATGTTATGTGTTTAATTATTTTTTCTCTCTATCGCTGTCACCATCTTTTGGTTGAGGACACTATGCCAATACTGTCAATTTATTCAAAAGTTAACTGAATGAGAAATCTTATGAGACCATTAATTGGTATACATCCATTAAATCGTTCATGTATACATCCAACTATTAGTTCTGTATGAATACTTACGGATAACCGAAAAGAAAATCATACAAATTATTTTTACTAATTTGAAATTGATTTTTCTGTATCTATATAAGTACTTAAAACACTTCGTTCTTCAATGGGTGAGTATACTGGAGGAGCATTTTTAATCATATCCTTTAAAAGAAAAATCAGATCGTCTAATAAATAGGAAAAACTATAAACTAGAACCAAAAAAAGGAAGAAAAAAGGAAAAAGAAGTCCTCCTATTGATGTGACGGATTAATGCAACACCAACCTATATAAGAACATTATTCTTCTCTTTTTTTTTTTTTTTTAATCTTCTTTTTTCTTTCTGATTACTTGGAAAATGAGTTGCAGAAAACCATAGGGGTCTTTTTCTTCTATTTTTGTATGTTAATTTACGTTTTATTAAATAAGCACTGCCATTAATTATATGATGGTTGGGGTCGAAGAGGATTCATTCGAACCTTCTTAGCTGGAAAAATCATATTGGTTAAACTTTTCTTATATATATATATATATATATATATATATATATATATATATATATATATATATATATATATATATATATATATATTAACCCCTTAATAGATATACTTGCCCCTGCTATTTGCAGGAACATGCTAATTAATGTTCTTTGGTTACTTATTTTTAATAATTTAAAGACTTTGGATTAGACCGAAAAGTCAAGCTATATTGGGGAAAAACGAAAATTATTTTTGGGAATTCAATCTCGAAACAATATAGTTAAGTGTTAATAATGCCAAAGAAGTAGACAGTTTAATTTTTCCAAATAAAACTAACCACAGTTCCTAGCAGTATAAGATTCTTATCCACGAAAAATAGCAACAAAGAAAATGAAAACTTTATGCATGACTTTTAGACCAATCCGGTAGCTATCACTTCATCTACAGCCAAATAAGGCAAACCAAAAATTAGACCAAACAAAAATTCATTAATAAAAATAAATCTCCATCACAGTTGCTGAAAATCCAATAACCCCTAATCAGTACACCTTATGAGGTTGGAAAAAACACAGAAGTAGGTTAAGCTGTTTTGTTTTTTTCTTCAATTTAAGATGAGAATTTGATGACATATGTAAAAATAAACCTGAGCTTCTTTTAACTGTTGTGGAACAATTAGGAGATTCTCTAAAAGAAATACAGACGTACCAGGAATCTCCCAAGGTTCGGATTTGTTAAGGTCAACTTCGATGAGAAGAGGATGTTGATGATGATCAGAGGAAACAACCTTGTTCATTAAGTAATCACAAATAAGTTCTTCATCTCTTGGATGGAATCTGAATCCTGGTGGTAATTTTGATTCCACCATGCTCAAACTGCTGCTGCTACTCATTTTGAAGAGAAAAATAAAAAAAGAAAAAAGAGATGAAGTCTATGAAAGTCTATGTTCAAATGGTGGAGCTGGTAGAAATAAGGATATGAGAATTCCCTATAACAACACCAAATGGTACTCTAGCTCATCTATATATAAGCACTAGTTAATAGTCCCTCTCTTTCATTTTATTATTTTATATGAGGGTATTTGACTGAATATGAAGTTTTGCAAGAAAGTAATAAATTTTTTTGGGCATATATTGGATATACCCTTAATAGAGGTGGAGCTACAACAATAAGTACGTTTGGATAAACTCAGGGGCGAATTTAGGTAGGAAAAATGGGTCACGTGAACACATGGTATTGCGATTAAAGCTCGGTATATTATGTATATATCTTAAAATATATATAATAATGCTTGAAGGAGCAACGTGATCGAAACAGATTGAGTGGGGTAACTTGTTAAGTGTTGGGTTTAACTCCTTAAGGTCGCAGGATCAAACCCAACTAAATGCACTTTTGCGTCTTTTAAAAAAAAAAAAAAAAAAAAATCTTAGCAAGCAATGCCGAACCCATCCTCTCGAAATCCTGGATTCGCCTCTACTTAATAGTTTTTGCATAGACCTTGTTTTTGTATTAGAAAATTTATTAATATGTTTAGATGTTTAATTTCAAACCTAATAACTAAAACAAGCTATAACTTCGGTGGTAAGTTCTAAACACATAAATTTCAAATCCTAGCTAGCTTCACTTCTGACCAGGGGCGATTTTAAGTACTAAAATCGGGGCACGTGAACATATGGTCTCTCCGTAAAATTAGGTATTTTATGTATATATTTTCTAAAATTAGTTATAAAATTATCTGCTGGAACACATGCTACAAAAAGGCTAAATAGTGCACTTGATTGAAGGTTGAGTTATTTACTTAGAGGGCTAGTAGGGATCAAGTCCCACTTAATACATTTTTCCCTTGTTTTTTTCTTTTTTTTCTTTTAGTGGTGAGCACATGTTAAAATCACAGATTAAGCCTCTATTACGAACATGAGAACTTGTAATCCTACATGATATTTCTGTGATTGACTAATAAAAGCGTGTCATTAGAGTAAAACAAGAAGATTAAAATTAAAGAAATTCTAAATATTTAACGTGTCAACTTTTTGTACATTCTAAAAAAGAAAAAAAATCATATAAAATAGACAATATGGAGCAGTGACGAAGACCTATTATAATTAACAATTATTATTATATATCTGTTGAGTCGGTAATTAGTAGGAAAATACATTCTTTTGTTAATTTCTTTTTAATTTTGAACTAAAATAAATCAAGTGGTTAAGTCAACCAATAATTCCGTGTGGTTTGAATTTCGAAGAGGATTCTTTGCCCCACGGATGATGATTACGTGGCTTCTCCAATGGTAGCTTACTTGCTGACGTCTTCCTTGATATTCTGAGTCATTGCCTGCTTTTAGATTGATTCTTGGCCAATCTGTAAAATAATCCAAAGTTCTTCCTGCAATTAGCTAGCCAAACTTCTTTTTTAAACATGTTTGCTAATTTTGCTGATTTCAAAATTACTATTACGATTTATATTTACTAATATCCATACCCGCACAATGCGCCGTCGATAGTCAAATAAAACTAATCTTAACAAATTGTACATCAAATTATTAAATACATAAAATTATAACATTTAAGACTTCAAACTTGACCCCCCCCCCCCCCCCAAAAAAAAAAAAAAACAACCCCAACCCCCTCTCAATTTTATTTTATTTTATTTTTAGCTTTATCTTTTATTTATGTGGTCTTATCAATAGATAGAGTTTTTCTCACGTAATTTCTCATATCAAACTCAAATAGTCTATCATTTTTTTTTTCTGTAAATTTGAATTTTTGCTTTTTCCTCTTTCTTTTTATGTTCTTATAATACCATATGGAGTATTTTTAAAGCAAATACAAAATAATTAGTTTCTTATCTTGTAACATTTTCACTTGAAATATCATTTTTACTAAACTTTCTAATAAATCCATACTGTAGGTTTCTTTGGGATTGACCATTTAAAAACATTTAGCATCTGTTTCAGGAAACAGCTTAAATTTAAAAAACTTTATTTTCAAATTCAAGAATTCAATATTAATATCACATTTGTGATTACGTTAGACGTTTTGATATAACAAAACTAAAGAATTTTGTTGTCGAAATTATTAACATAACAACATTTTGATTTAGTAAAAATAATTTTGAAATATATCCAATTTGACATATTTTAACCAAGTAAAGATAACTATTAAACATAATAAAGCTTTTAACATCAGCAACCATGGTATTGATATTTTTATTCAACAATTAATGTGAATAGAATAATGAGAAGACCATATAGCAATATACACGGAAACAAAGAATTTTGTTCTTTGAAATGAAAATAAATTTACACAACTATAAATAACAACTCTATAAAAAAAATACCATTTTCTCTGCTTGTCTCATCCCCTTTTGTTAGATCTCCTACGCCGAAAGAGAAAAGTACTCTTCGCTGCCTTTTGTTGTGTCGTTGTGCCTCTACTTCAATTTTTCAAATTTGAGTATAGAAAAATAGAGCACTATTCAGTTTTTAAAAAAAAAAAAAACATTTAGAAAATGAGGAGCAAGAAACATTCATGAGAGAGAGAGAGAGAGAGAGAGTTAACAGATTTAATATACAGTCATATAGATTAACTAATAAATTTGTCCGCGCTTCACGCGATTATAAAATACCTTAATTTAATTTTTACAAAATAAAATTTTCAACATTCGAGTGCTAAAATATTCTAAGTATTCTTTTAGTGTTCAACTCCAAATATATAGGATCTATCGAGTTTTAATTTATTTTATTATTAATAATTAGTTTTTACATTTTTTGTAACTTTCAATTGCCTGAGAGTTTTTGGCCTTCTGAAGATGGTTTTGCATAGTTGAAACTACTCTGTTTATTTTTGTAAAAGAAAAATGAAAGAATATCATTAAAAAAAAAAATGAAGCTCTCTATGTATGTATGTATGTGTATAAATTACATATTTTTTTTCTTTGTATATCTAAAATTTATATACACTTATATGTTTAAAGAAGATGCATCTCAGGTAGACGTATAGTTCGACTTATCAGATCTATGAGGTTCATGTGGTATTTTCTCATTCTCTCCCCCGATATCCCCCGTTTCGCGCAAGAAAGATAAATTGAATCATCAAAAATCTGCAGCGTGAAGTGCAATTAGATCCATTTTTTAAGGGATTCATATTACTATTACCAATTAATACAATTTATGATTGGTTTGGTTGGAACAAACAAGTGAAATATCGAAGCTCCATTTAGAAAAAAATCTAATAGGATTGGTACGATATCTATGATTGCTATTCATATTTTTTAAAATATAATGTTTCCTTCGTATTTAAATATCTATTTTTTTTTCTTTAAGTAGAGAGTTAATTTTTTTTTTATTTCACCATTTTTAACAGTATAAAAACAACAATAGTAAAGAAGACCGCATGGAAAAATGAATAACCATAACCAATTCTTAGGCTCCAAAGCAGAGGCGAATCTAGGATTTCTGAAACATGGGTTCACCACTAAAAAAAACAAGGGAAAAATGTATTAAGTGGGACTTGATCCCTACTAACCCTCTAAGTAAATAACTCGACGCCTTGACCAAAGTGCGCGTTTAGCGCTTTTTGTAGCGTGTGTTAGGTAGATAGTTTTATAACTAATTTTAGAAAATATATATATAAAATACCTAGTTTTACGGAGAGACCATGTGTTCACGTGCCTCAATTTTAGTACTTAAAATCGCCCCTAGTCAGAAGTGAAGCTAACTAGGATTTGAAATTTATGTGTTTTGAACTTACCAGTGAACTTATAGCTCATTTTAGTTATTAGGTTTGAAATTAAACATTTAAACATATTAATAAATTTTCTAATACAAAAACAAGGTCTATGCAAAAACTATTAAATCCAAAGTCATCGAATCAGTATGGATCTATTCTCCAATTTCAGTTTCTCAAGATGATTCGAGGAACAAAAATTTAAGACATACAAGATTAAGTGATTCATAACAGAAGTTAGGTAAAATAACATAATAAAGATGAGTGCACATGCTCAAAGAAACTATATGGTAGACATCTATAATTACAAATGATACACCTTTTGAAGATCTGATTTGACATACATAAAAACATCCATTTTTTGCCCTGTCCAATAGAGTTCCTTGAACATCATCTACGCCCAAATAGTTTCCCTATCAATGCTTACTTAAAACACTAGTGCTTTATAAAAATAATGGAGGGGAATGCCAAAAGATAAAATAATAACAATATTAGAGACCGTTAAGCTTTCTGCAATGAAGAATAAGAAAGATAGGGGTAATTAAAATTGAAACATTTCTTCATACATTTAAGTGAAATAAGTAGAAAATTTGTGCAGGCTTTTAGAGAAATTTACTAAGAGTAATATGTTGAATGAACATAATGAAAGATCAATGGCCAAGAAAAAGGAGAAAGTAGATAAATAGAATTAGCTTGTCGTAAGAGAAGTCTTTACGATTTTTTAATACATGTGCAAACTTTAATATCGATACCAAATGTTGTTCTGAAAAAATCTCTCCTCACGAAACATCCTTTTCATTCTTGCATATATAATTCACTCACATGTAATTCAAATGATATTCCTACAAACATATTGAAATTATTTCAATCAAATTCAACATAATTTCACTACAATAAAATAAAATGAAATACTCAACAAATACTTCAAATATCACACATCACAAAAGAAATACTCAAAAGATCAATACTTGAAATCTCTACCTCTGAAATTTTGGGCTTTTGCTATAAGATTGAAGACTTTAAATGATTCTCTTGGTTCTGTACTATACATTATCTCTAAAAGCTAAAAATATAATTATCAGAAATCAAAAATCAAAAATCAAAAACACCAATGAGAAGAAAAATCAAACAAAAACATGGCACCACATTTCAACTAATTAAATGTTGTAAAAAGGATGAGAAAAAATTAAGCGAAAAGAAATTATATTGAGAGAGAGAGAGAGTAGAAGAGATGTTACCTGGATCAAACAATTAACTGGACGACCATTACTTTTAACATGCTAAATAGAGTCCAAGGCACTAAAAAGCCGCATGACGCTGATTAATTAGGAGGATTACCTGCTCATTATTTCCCCTGGCACGCTAACAGTCTATGTGAATGTGAGTATTGTAATATGTAGTGCTACTACTAATATTCATTAATAAATGCTAATTATAGGGAAATAAATGCTAGTAATTGTTAAGTGCACGTAAACATTTTCACCAGTTGGGAGCGAGGAAGAGGAAAAAGTGTGATTAATAAAATTAAGAGCTGTAATTAATAGAATTATGAGAGTGAGTTTTTGGCTATCTAATATATAATACATTAATTTTAAAGTGAGAAAAAATTCAAAAAAAAAAAAAAAAAAGAGAAAAAAGATAAATGGTATTAGGTAAATTAGAGAGGTGTCGCGTCGCGCATGCATCTTTGCTCTATATATTATATATAGATAGATATAGATTTTTATTGTGACATACAAATAGTACATATATGACTTCTAGGTCTACTATTTTATTTTCTTTAAATATAAAATGCTACTTTTCCACAGTTAAAACTTAAAAAATCCGTCATCATTTCTAAGTTTATTCATTGCAATGCAAGGAATCATTTAGTTTTTATTTTTTATGTTATGAAATACTATAATTCTTAAGAACCCCAATTTATTTACTTTGTCATATTGTTTTAAAAGGAAGAGGTGTTAGTTCACAATTCCAAATGTTGAAAACGAAGCAAGGAAGGGGTTAGACTAAAAATAGATGATTTGATTCTAATACTTTATACTTTCTTATTTTGTCGTTTTAGACGGAGGAAATGATAGATTATCTTAGTTTGACTTTAGAGAGAGGCGGAGGCAGAGGGACGTGAGGGGTTCAATTGAACACCCTTCATTTAAAAATGTTACGATGTAAGTAGGGCAAAAGTAATTTTTTTTTGCATATGTTGTATTCCCTTATTTAAATTTCCAATTCCATAGTGAATGAAGGCGTATCTGTTTTATCTCTCATAACACCGATCAAATAACATTATAAATTGAGCAAATATCATTAGGCATAGACCACTTTATGTTGAGAGGATAATCTTATAGGATTACTTATAGGGTTGTGGCAATATAATCTCGAGAGAGCTGTGCTGAGATGGATAGATTTTCTCTCGTGTTTAAGTTTGATAAATGATAAAAATTCAAGAACGGTATCTTTAATGAATATAATACAGCATAAATCCGAATTAATCAAATTTGAATGTAACATCGAATATTGGGTGGGTAAAGGTCGTGGCCTTGTGGGGGTAAAAAATGACAAGTAGAGTTGGCACCGAACCAAATTTAGCCTCCATCTGAAAATGAGGTTTCTTTATGATTATATTAAATATAATTCAAAAGGCCCACCCACTGTACTTAACTGTTTAATGACGTGCCCATTGAAAGCATGACATTTTGGACCGACCTGTTTTGGTACTATTAGCATTTGTAATTGGAGCCCATTTCACTTTGAAAGTCCACATTGTAGGCCAATTTTGCTTCATTTTTTAACCTTCAGTAGTAAGTCCCTTGATATTGGCAATGCTAAATTTGTTCCACAATTGACCATCTTTTTCAAAAGAATAATAGTAATGATTAATTTGGCCTTTCACTAGAGTTTCAGTAAAGAGTCAAAAGAAAGTACTCATATTCCATATTGTATGGTACATTACCAAACTTTATACTCTCCAATAAAAGTGCGATTCCTTTGTTGCGTAGATGCACACTTCTTTTGTTCGTGTGAGAATGTTTTTTTTGTCATGATTTCTCAACTCCCCTGCATTTTTCTTCTTAATTTAGGTTTTTAGCCTATGGTATTGTATATCATATCAAAAAGGTATAGGAGGAGGGGTTGGGGGGGGGGGGGGGTGTAACAAAGCCTAACCTTAAAGACATGACACAAGATTGGAAAAATTCAATCTTAAAAAATATATCTAAGTAGCAAATTACCATATTCCTATCTCAAAACTAATAATTGTACAAATTAACTCACAACAAAATCTGTCTTATCATATTTAGCCTTTATACAAAAAAGTTGATATTTATCTGATTGGAGCATTTCGCACCTCTAGCTTCGCCCTTGACTCTCTGAAGGTCATATTAAATGTCTTGTTTTGAGTGAACTACATAATGACACCATGTGTTTGGATATTGGATAAGCATTTTTAGAGACATAATGCATAAGATTAAAGATACGTGTCCCAATAAAGTAAAAAACTTTCGTCCATGTGGCCAGAAAACAAAGGAATCTAGTCAAAATTGCTAGTGATAGTTGAAGAGACTTGATGGGGCAAATTTTGATGATTGAAATAAGAGGAAAGTAAATCCTTTTAACTTAAGAAACAATTGAATTAATGGTCATATTTCAAAAGGATCCCTTTGGCTAATAAAGAGTGGAGGTAGTGTGTTTTGCAATAATAGCCATGCTCAAAGTAAACAAAGCAAAAATATAATCCAAAAAAGGAAATTATAAGGAGGAGAAGATAAGATAATGAAAACGACTGACCATTTATGAGTAAGCTAGCGAAGAGCAAACTGCATACTACTACTAGCCTATATTAATTTGGATGAGTTCTAGTTCTCTTTCTAGGGGCATATTTGATACTGCTTCTTTGATCACAACAACAATAATGTCACTAATTTGAGTATATCAACTATTTCTAACTCGTACATATCAATCTTGAGTCCCACCATTATCTGGCACGCTTAAATGGATATGAGGTCGAATCATTTTTTAATCCGTTCTATAAATGCAAAGGGCAAAGAAGAAGAAAAAGAATTATTTTTGTCTCAATAGAAAAACATGCGGTTTTATTTCATATCTAAAAGCCCTTCATGCATTACACAACTAGGTCATTAGTTGGGTATTACAAATAAATCTCTTGATAAGTATTAATTAATTCACAATTTGGTGAAAATGGCATTTGAACTGCTAGCTATTAGATACAGATTAAAATTAACTGATAGTGAAATAATCCCTAGTGCTATGTATATGAATTAAGAATCCTATTTGGATATTCAGGAAAGGCCTTAGTGCAAAGATTATAGCTGCCACACACTTCTATATTCAGGAAAGGCCTTAGTGCAAAGATTATAGCTGCCACACACTTCTATTCGTACTTTATGATCGTAAAACATGATCAATTAATCATTGTAAAGCATGTCATCATAGTCAATGCAATAATAATCAGAGGCTTGTCATAATATCACGAAGACAGACTAATGTGCAAATATTGTCAAACAAAGTAGAAAAAATAGAGTATATTTTTAAATTTGTTTTAAAGAAAGCTTATGGTATATAGTTATTATTCCTACTTTAATTAGCTATTCTTTGTGAAATTCGAGCCCTGAAGCATATATGGACTATAGTATATCAGCTTTTAAATAAATCCTAGAGCTATGAGATAACATGCCCACAGATTCAAGTCATCAACTGAAACCATAAGAAATATTTTTAACGGTTCCAGAAGCAGCCTAGGTAATAATACAAAGCCTAAACAGACAGTGATTGGAAAATTAAACAAGTTTGTATACATTTTAAAATTTATAAAAGAATAAGCTTAAAACCTACTACTCCCTCCGGATAAAAAAAAGAATCCATTTAGCTATTTGCACACCCCTTAATAAACCACTCACTCCAAGAAAAAAATATATAAATTGACTAAACTACCCCTAATTAAATAGACATTGCCCGCATTGGGATTTGATCACATGACACTTATAGGGGCAAATCTGAAAAAATAAGGTTAATTATTTCTTGATTTAATAAGTGGACACTTTTTTTCATCCTAGAAAAAAAGGCTAAGTGAACATTTTTTTTTATCCGGAGGGAGTATTAAACTATTAGGAATACAAATAAGAGCTCTCAAATTCATACTTTGCCAATTTTTCTTTTTCTGGTCAAATTAAGTTCCATCATATATTTGGTAAATAAGAGGTCTGTTAGAATAGTGTTGAATATGTCTTCGTCTTAACTTTTTTCTTGGAAAAGTCAAAAAGATTAACGTTCCTTTCTTTAAAAAGAGTTGCTTATGAAACACTCAAAATCTCAAACGTATATGTGATTTGGATCATATTGGAAAAAGATAGTCATAAATATCATAACGAAAGATTAATTTGAAACAATAACTAAATAACAAAGCTTTTTTGATCAGATGACTCGATACTCTCTAAGCCTAGTCCCAAATTCTAAATGTAAAGACCTTTACATTTTCTCTTATTACGTGTAGTCCAATATTACGTTAAACTCATAACCTATATATTAATAAGTGAATAAATCTCGCCTACTTATAAGTAAAACTCTATATAAAAATAAAAGTAAAACTCTTTATAAATTGATAGCATCTCCCTATCCTAACGAGGGCGGATCCAAAATGTTGGTTACAGTTTCACGTGAAGTAATAACTTTTACCCAATTTATATTAAGATATAATATCTGCAAATATTTGATCATATGAACTTAGTTATTTTTGTAGTATTATCTTGAGATTGCTGTAAAAATTCATAAACGATAAATCCCGAATTTGCGGTTGGTCGTGCCTATCCGTTAGGGCTACTAGTATTCATGCACCACCTTTCTGTAGCTAATTAAACAAAAAAAATATGTCGCTACACTTATTTAGCGACATATAAGCAATGAAGTAGTACTTTGTAGTTAATTTCAGTTTTTTTTTTTTTTTTATAATTTAAAAAGCCGCAAAGATCGTATTATTCAAGAATTCTGGATAGACTTCATTAGCAAACACCTGATAAGATTCAAGCCATTTTCATCCAGCTACATGTTGAAAACGAAAATTGCTACTACTATAAACGAATCCCATAACATAAGAGTTCAATTTTTTATAGTGACTGTTGAAAGTTGGAAATGCAGGTTTTTTGTATTTTTGTACCACGTTCTTTGAATCGTTTGAATCTTTTTCCTTTTCTTGTGACAGCAACCTCCTAAGTAATCCTGTTTAAAATAGTAACTATAATCTCGCTCCTAGTGGAATTTCAATAGTAGTATCATTCTATTTCTTTCTTACTGATAATATTTGATTGTCCCCACTCCCACCTACTAATGAACTAACAACTGTACTAAACGATATATAATTATTCACACCTTCACGTGTGTCCACTCCAAAAGGCGACACCTGTTAATTCCATTTTCTTCATATGTCTAAATCAAAAGTCTCTCTGACGGCGAGCACGGGGTTTCACTTTGGATCTTTGAATTATATCCTCGCTAGAAAAGCTGAGTTTGAGGTGACTGATTTATTTATTACTCCCTTCGTTTAAAAAAAATTAATATTTTTCGCTTTTTGAGAGTCAAATAATTTCTTTATATTCTTTCTGTTTTAATTTATGTGAACCTATTTTTTTTTTAATTCGTACCAAAATAAATGACTTCTATCTTAATTTGAAAACAAATTCACTTTATGAAATAATTTACAGCCACACAAACATTCAAAACTTATTTTAAACCATAAATTTTAAAAGTCTTCACTCTTTATTAAATGTCATACCCGATCAAATGAGTTTACATAAATTGAAACGGAGGGAGTATGTCTTTTAAATATTTTAAATTATTAATTATAGTGACTTATAATATTTTTTACATATGTAAATTTTATTTAGAAAAAATAAAAGATTCTATATTAAATCACATGGTCAAAATTAAAAAATTTGATTCTCAAAAAGTAAAAAGTGTCAATCTTTTTGAGATAGAAGGAGTAGTGATTAGGCTGATTCGTCGAAGTTTATATGGCTTGAGTTATGATCCGCTTGTTGATTAGATATCATGAATTGAAATATCTAGCTGACTCATTAAGAGCCCGTTTGGCCATAAGAATTATTCACTTTATTCTGGATTTTTTTTTTTGAATCAGCGTTTGGCCATAAAAATTTTAAATACAACTTGAAGTTATATTCCGGAATTCCAAAAATAAGAAAAACTTGTTTTTCAAAAAAATTCACTTTTTTTACAACCAAAACAACTACATTTCAACAAAAAATACAATTTCAAAAACTATAGCCAAACACAACTCCAACTCCAACTCCAACTTTAAAATTCCAAAAAAAGTGCTTTTTTTTTATTTTTTAAATTTCTATGGCCAAACGCCTACTAAGTTATAGGAGGTCAAAACGGAACTTTTTGGCCCTTTGTTTAATACATATATCATTCTGGAGTTTTATTTGAAAATCCACAACAATGTTTTTCAATTACAGTGATTAAAAAGTAGCCATTTGTGAAATTTTACCTATCAAAACGAGTCGAATGTGTGATCTGAAAGTCGAAATATGAAATCAAATTTGGAGATTAGGAATAATAAAATTGGAAATTGAACCTAACCTATTTTCATCCAAGCAAACTTCGGACATGCTGTCCTACTAATTATTGATTTACCCCATCTTGATGCGTTCAAGTTTAACCACATCTGCCTATTTTCCACATCTAATTTCACCCCTTTTTCCTATGAAAGTTTTTTGTTTAATGCAAAATAAGGGGAAAATCATTAACAGTTAAAAGCTCAGTGGGAATATGTACAAAATATTCTAACCAACCGCTGATTAAGGTTGGGACAATTTGATAATGAGACAGAATTGTTAGGTTTAATGATAAATACAATTAGGCCTGTCTCCATCATTCCAGCATCATTACCCGTACGCAAGTCGAGAAGACTTTGTGTGCATCGGCTTGGCACAGTATAAGCCAAATATAAACAACAAAATCATTGGTTGTTCATCTTTAACTTGGTCTGAGAATTACCACTTTTATACATACACTAATAAAACTGCCCGCTGTAATTAAAATATTAAAAAGACCAACAACTAATCATGAATTTAGATATTGTCTTCCATTTATATGAGAAAGTAAATATTAAAAAGATAACATGTGTTTGGATTAAATCGTAAACCAGCCTGGTTTAGTGAATAAATCATAAATACAAAACCAATAATTTAACCAGAAAATGTGAATTTGGTCTATTTAGAGCAAATACTTCTAAATCAAAGATGATTAATTATTTATTACGAATAAAGCTTATTTAGATTTTATCTAATTTAAAAAGATTTAAGGAGTATCAAAATAAATAATTAATAAGATAAAGTAAAGTTTAGTAGAAATCCAATTTTTGAATGTCCTTTCCGATTACAAGTTAAATATGTCTTGAATACAAGATTTTCTCCTCTCTTGAAATTTTAAAGACTAAATGAAAAATGATAATTAGAGTATAGATAAGAATAAAAGAAGAAAGATATTGCCTTCTTCAACGATTGAATCAGGAGTACCAGTTGTCAAACTGAAAGTTTCTATTGTAGTTTTAGTTTTCCTTTTCATTTTTCATCCCCTCCCTAACATTTCAATTTCCTTCATTCAGTCTTCCCTCCTTTTCATCCTCTTTTTTCCTTCTGTTACTCTTAACTTAGAAAATTTAGAAAACGTTATCCTTTTTAACTAACCAAGTTGATTGAAAATAAAACCACGTTGATGACAAACACCAATATAAATCCTCTTTTTCCTTCAAATAGATCATCTTTCTATCATTCAAATAGATCATCTCACTATCATTCTATTATTTTCATCACCACCCTATAAATTCAACAGACAACTTGTTTTCAAAATAAAAAATAAAAAATGAGTGTTAACGAAATATCACACGACAAAAGAGAGCCTAAAAGAAATACTGAAGAATCAAGTGAAAATAGCACTTGTATATGAAAGGGGTCGCTACATTGCTCCAATCATCATTGTGTATCGGCTATAATCCATCAAATCAAAAGATCTTTGAGCTTGTTCGAGAATTTTTTTTGGCCAAAGACAAATGCGAAGAATCAAGTGAAATTAGACTCAAAGGGCCATTATGAAAGGGTTATCGAGCAAAACCAACACTAGTCGTCTCCTACGTGGATTCAATTAAAACCATCATTTAAATTGTGCCAACTCAATTAAATTGTGCCAATTCATTTTAATTGTAAATTCACTAATTTGTAAATTCGTGGAGTTTTGACCATTAAAAATTGGGGCTTTGGGGTGATTGGACACATCTTTGTTGGTAGATAACTGCAAAAAGTGTCTAAGTGGAATTTTTTTAAAGTGTTTAAATTTTTTTTTTTTTTGCGATGAGTTTGCCTATATCATTGCTTATCGGTATTTATCAACAACATACGCAAAGTAATTATGAAGAAGAAAATGGGATAAAAGATGGGTGTGAAGAGGAAGATTGCATGTTGCCGTTTTATTTATTATTACAGCCGTTTCAATCCCTATAGAATTCTGAGAGATCATTTGTTACAACAATAATCGCTCTATTATGCTCATTACGAAAGTAGTTACACACATTGTTTTTTTTTTTTTTTGGAATGGATGATTGTTTATTTAACATGAAATATTAGAAGAAAAGACAAAAACTTGAGAAAAAACAAAAATGTGATTGGTGGCCATAAATTGTTATTATAAAGTGATCTTCCTAATGCTTTGGTTTAGATTGACACTGCTTAACATAGGTAGCTAATAGCCTTTTGACGATACTCTATGATTTGGTTATTATTTTAACCGATAGATGGATCGATAACCCACCAATAACCGCTAAATAATACCAAACTATATCTTATCGGTTTGATTAGCAATTTAGCACATCTAAAACCGATGACCGATATTGATGTGAAGTGTTCCACCGCTATTATGAGTGTAGGCTTCACCATTCTGTAAATAGACGCATCAAAAACATGAAAAATTTGAATAATTACAACATTTGTTTCTCGTGTTAAAAAAATGGAAGGCATAGATGAAAATGAAAGAAATAGAAAGACTCGTACTAACCCTAGTCCTCCATTGCGAAAGGAGTGGATTTTTCACTTTGTTGAAGAAAAATTCTTCATTTCTTCCCACTGCTTAAGGCGGTGGAACTCTTGCCAAAAGAGCAAGCGACATTTATTGTTGGGTAATAACGATGAATTGAATAAATGAGGTTTAATTATGTAAGGTAACGAAAAGACGTGGCTGTTGGAGGTTTTCGAAGAAGTGGCTTTTGGTTCTTCCCGGAAAGAAGTGACTTTTTCTTTTTTAGAAGCACATAAATAGGAAAAAGAGAGAAAGGCTAAAAATCTGAGAAAAAAAAAAAAATACAAATCCTAGTCCAAGAGAGTGCCACGTCAGCGAGCCTATATCCTGCTTTTATATATATATATATATATATATATATAAGATTAGTATACAAAGCAGTAAAGTTCCTTCTAACTAAAAGGTTTAAAAGGTATAAAAGTGATTAGCAATCATACCTTCTTACTTTGCAAATATATACACTTCATTCAACTCGTCAATATCCACAGAAAGTACTCTTTTTGCAAGTCATTTTCCACACCAGGTATGCCTGCACTACATCCTCTTCAGCAATGACAATTACGATAAATGAATGCACTTCATAATTTGTTGCACTTGGGCACAGTAGTCTTATCCCAAATTTCTCACTAGTATACTTAAGAACTAAGCTTCTGTCTCAGCCTTTACATAGACTATCAACAGAAATACGTACACAGTACATGAAAAAACAAATAGAAAGAAAAGGCCGGCACTCAATAGTTACTGTTATTAGAATGAGTTCTCTGCGAGAATCTTGACATCCCATTTAGGAAACAAGAATAACATGTATATAATGCAATCAACGTGCAAGTTGTCTAAAGTTCATGTCATCACCGGATCATTTGTCTATTGTCCTTGAACACTTCATAGGACAGTGGACACAACCATCTAGCTTATATTATAGTACTCAACTTGTTAAAACAAGGACAGTTTCTCATAACATTATACCCCAACTGAATAAAGGTCCATTAGATAATCAGCAGAATGCAGAGCGGTCATAATTTGAAACTACTAAACATCTAAGTTAGCAATAGGTTGGATACATATAAGATTATACAAGGTAACTGGTTGAAATTAAACAAATCCACATCTTAAGCAAAATTGTTCAATTGATAACCACCACACTGATTCTCAGACTTGTCTTCTCACCAAAGAGAAAAGACATGGTAGACAAGTTGAGATGAAATGTGTAAACAGACTCTTTCAGCCCACACATTACGAACAAATATCTGTAAATAAAATTTTTGAACGAAAAAAAGAAAAAAAAAGCCACAATTAGAGACTATCATCCACTAACGTCTACCAACATTAAGTCTTCTCTCACTTCCATTCACAAAGCAGCACAGAGAAATATAATACAGTTTCACCACAAATAGGTCCATGTAAATACTTCCCTCCACGAGGACCCTGTAAATAGCTTGTTCCTGCCCCAATCCGTTTCCTTTTTCTTCCACTGTTCATTTGTTCCTTCTTGGTTAAAGGATTTCCCAAAAAGGATAACACACAGTGTCTAAAACTCCAAGAACAAACCATAGCCACAGAAGTTAAATCACATTTTGGGGGACTTGGAAGATTTTCTACTTCCTAATTTTCTTAGCGATGATAGCCATATTCCTCGGAGATAATACAGGATTGAAAATAGGTAAAAGGCTTGCTTCCAGATCATTGCCATACTCCTGGAGGAGCACCAATCGGTCAAGCAGAATAAGAGTTTCCAAAACGGGACCCAGGGCAGCACGAAGAGACCAATAAGGCCCTATTAACTCCTGCAGAAAGTTCATTACTTTATCAGAGAAGGAAAAGATTCTTTGTTATTACCAGTTTCCAAAAAAAAAAAAAAAAAAAAACTTTTTATCAGGCCATACAAAGAATCTAAGAACAGACATCTCTATACTATTTCGAAAACGAAACCACAATAGACTGCATATATCAGCTAAACAGCTATCTGGATACTTGAGTCGAGATCATAAACACCGGATTTTATGTAACTTTGTCAACCAGTTGGTACTGGCAAGTGCAACTCCTGAGAATCTGAATGAACTATGATGCCATACATACTGTACACGAACAGACCTCCATTCCAAAGAGAAAGCTATTAAATCAACTAATAAACAACGAGGCCAGAATGTTGTGAACTTCAACTTAATCAAGATATTTTTGACATTTTAGAATCACTAATTGATGCTGAGAAGAAAAATGTTGACCACTTAAACCATCCAACTATGATCCTCAAGAGGCAGTATCATTTGGGTAAACCAATGACTTTCAAATTAAGCAAATTGAACACCTCTTCATTAAAATAACTTATAAATCTTGGCCAACCAAAAACCTGAGGAAACAGAGACAAGTAATAGACTGTTTTCTATAATTTGTCTTAAAAGGTAAAGGAAAGAGAGCCAGCTTAATCAAATTACATGATATATATCAGTTGCATCTAACAATATGCAGTCAGCAAACATCAATTTGCTTACTACCCCAAAAGAAATGGTTGAGCATGGACGAAAGAACAAAGACCTCCCTGGAGATACTGAGAATCTAGTAGGCATATCCTTACTGAAAGAGCAAAGTGAAAGAGAATAGTTGGCATATCCTTACT
This sequence comes from Lycium ferocissimum, assembly GCF_029784015.1. Classification (NCBI taxonomy): domain Eukaryota; kingdom Viridiplantae; phylum Streptophyta; class Magnoliopsida; order Solanales; family Solanaceae; genus Lycium; species Lycium ferocissimum. Next base: position 32,330,328 of record NC_081352.1, on the reverse strand, counting down.
GAAAGAGCAAAGTGAAAGAGAATAGTTGGCATATCCTTACTGAAAGAGCAAAGTGAAAAGAGAATAGTCATTACTCTTATACACGTTACTGATACAATATCCTAACAACTTTTGCATGTCTTTAGCATTGAATCAACCACAGATCAAAATTGAAAGGTTCAAACTTTAGAAGAAATTTTCCTTTGGCAGGAGACAGCTTCAATTAATCTAAACGAAAACAAGATAAGACGAGAATATCCCTTCGAGTGACAGACATGAAAATGAGAAGGGAGTTTGACAAGGTCTCCTGAAATGGCATTAAAGTCATCACTGACAATTTTTAAGTACAGAAGACAAATAATAATGCCCCAAAGAGATCTTTTATGACGCTAACAATAATAATATCATCAAAAGATCTACTTACAGCATATGATTTAGACTCCCTCCAGACTCTACTGTAATCTGTATTCTCCAAACGAGGGAGATGTAAGCGATCTAACCCAGATTCACAAAATTTTACAAATAGTGAGTATCTCTCAGCAGCTCTAGACTCGCTGCTTATAGAACTCTGAATAGAAGAGTGTTCATGAGGAAATTCCACACTCCCTTGTGGTTCACCTGCATAGAAAGCACTTAAGAGATTAATTTCTTAATAGGTAGCCTTCACATGACACTTGGTTGCATATACGACATTTATGTTATTTCAATTGTTTAGGCCAATGATGTCACGTTTATGTTTTAAAGAACTGCTATTAAGTTGTATATGTTTCTTATTCATGCATGGAATGTATTTCAGTATGTCATGTTAGGTTGGTTCGCTCAATGCAAGTTTAAGGCATGGAGTGCCGGTTGTATACTTCCAGTTTTGGGCCATGCATGATAAGAACATATGTAGAGTTGCACAAAATGATGAAGTCTACAAAATCTTAGACTGATCAAGAATATATGACACATCTTATTAATAGATATTTGAAATACATTCTCATGAATAAGTTATTCAGAAATTAATACTACATATACATTATGTGGTTTTACCTTGAAGCCTAACGAAATTCATCAATGGTGTCCTTTACAAATACTCACCAGATTCTGAAGGGGTCCCGTGATGTAAATTAGACTCCAGGATCCTCTGATTTTGTTGGCGTCGTAAGGCTTTCCCTTGACGCCCTATTGTCGGACTTTCTAGCAATATATTTGGATAATGTCTGAAGAGAACCTTCACAATCACTGCAGGTTAGTGGGATACTGCACGGACTAGGTGTACATCAAACCACCACTACTACTGGCAGAATGTTTCAATGAAAGGATTTATAGATAAGCCCAAGGAAACCAATTAGCATAATAGACAACAATAAACAACACGTACCATCTGGAAGGCAGCACGGTATTCATGCAACTCAAAGTTGTGAAGCCCTGCGTGCTCACCCAAGCCTCTCCATCTATCAGCACTCTGATAAAGCAGCCCAAGGTCAGAATACAATTATAGTTAAAAGGTAGACAGCTTTAGAGATGCAATGAATTTGAATTGTGAATTTCAACAAGAGTTAACAAAGAATAGTATAATACCCATGTACCTGACAAGCTAGATCACGAGCACTTTTGTCGAGCATTACTCCAGCAGATTTAACACCTTGGCTTACAGGAAAACCACAACAAGATTCTGCTATGTCGATGGCTTCCTCAGAAAGCAAGTTATAACAGCAACCAACGCTAATCACCGCCTCAACTTTGTCACATTCCAAGAATGTCCTTAATTAAAACAAATATTGAGTCAACTACTTATCACAGAAATATCAAATTGGGTGGGACTATCACAACAACCTAAAACGATTCTGTGAAGCAAACTAAGATAAGAATAAGGCATATAGTAAGAATGTCTTTTGTACATAGTATTTATGCACCAAAAACGAAAGTCGATCTCCACTAACCGGTCAGACAAATGGAGTAGCCCATGAACATTCATGGTAATCTTAGCACCCTTTAGTTTCATTGTTAGGTCAGTACCACCTCATGAAACTTTGAAAGGAGCAAAATTAAACAATATGGTACCCACCTCAACATTGTCACCGAGAGGTCTCCACAGGCATGAAGTCCAGCAATAACCAATGTAGAATCACTATGAGAGCCTGAACAATTTTGGCTCAAATATTGATTCCCAGCGTGATCATTCTCTACTGGGGAGTTACTCAAGGTCTTCAGCGTGTCAGAAGACAGCACTCGGCATGTAACTGTCTTTGGCACACTAAACTCTCTGTGTTCGGAGCTGGAAAAGTGGAAACGGATTACGAATAAGCATTCTGAAAGAGGAAGACCATCCAATAAAATGACACAAAATACTGATGCTAGCTAAATGTAACCGTGAATCAGATTAATGTAGAGCACTGAAAGCAGACGCATATTTTGGTCAACTTGCCAATGAATACTGCCAAATTTCTGCAATAATTATGTTATTTTTCAACACCCCAACAGTACAACAACAACAACAACATACCCAGTGTAATCCCACAAGTGGGGTCCGGGCAGCGTAGGATGTACGCAGACCTTACCTCTACCTTTATGCAGGGGCGGATCCACACCATTGGGTGTGGGTTCGCGGGAACCCACGGATTTTATTCGAACCTTGTATTTATAATGTGAAACCCGTCAAATATATAAGAAATTTGAGCTGAGAACCCAGTAACAACAGACCCTGCTAGCTGGGAGCCACTGCCTTTATGGGGTAGAGAGGCTGTTTCCGATAACCCTCGGCTCAAAAATATTTCTTCTGTTACTGCTCATTAATTGCTTTAGCAAAGCTAAGACAGCATTTAGACTTAACCTATGTACTTTTTGGGTGTATGAAATAAGGTGAATAACCAGGCAGTGGGGATTACTGCTCACTACTGTTACTTATTGTGTAAAGTCCAACCAATAGCTCAAGCTGCAGCAGCTAAAAAGGTTTATCTCCCTCTCTGAGGTAAAAAAGAAGTTTATCTCCCTTAACACAAAGCAAGAATCTTAACTATATTCAGTTTAGTTTCATTTCCTGTGAACCAAACATAAAACAAGTCAGATTTAGTTCTCAACTTTCAATTTACAGCCAAGTTTTTCAGACCAATTTTGTGTTATATAGGTTGGTTTTAACCTAGTTCATACAAAGATTCATTAGCCTAAGGAATATGTTCCCTATATATATATGATAATCTCAACAAGTACGCATTCTGAGAGACTCTACCTACCAATTTTTACGCATCTTAGCTGCATAGTGTTTCCTGATTCGCTCCGCACGTGCATCAGTAATCTTACCATGATGTGAACAAGCATCAATCGCAATTACAGAAAGCTGGTAGTCAAAAGCAAGCACTTGTGCAAGATAACCCTACACCACATGAACAGTCTAAGTAGAAGAAGACAACAGGAAAGCCAGATAATTATTTCTCCACAAACAGAAGTACTAGAATATTTTTTCATTATTGTGATCAGATAAGCTCAGAATTTCATTGATATTGCATCCAGTAGTTGCTGAAAATTACCACAGCGGGCTAAAAAAGAGTTAGCTCTTTAACAATGAATCTTCCTGTATGCATTCTGAGGAATTCTAAAAATAAAAAAAAGGTCAAAAAATTCATTGAAACTATTGACAATCTCCAGCAGAAAAGGTTCACGAGACATTTAGTTTTCAGCTGATCCGAAGAAGTCCAGAATTACTACAATTTTAGTTCTATTGTATAATTTTTGAATGAGATAAGCTTAAATGGAGCGACATGAAGAGCGAGGATTCTACCCGACCCCAACTTGCTTGGGATTGTGGCATAATTGTTATTGTATTTAGAATTACTAGAAAAAGTTTTAGATTTTCTTTTCAAACTGATGGTTAATGTATTAACCCAACATGGAATTGCAGCAAAAAAATATTAACTAGCACCATCTACAAACTCACAAAAAAGTTCTTTTGTCCTGTAGAGTGTACCTATCTATTGAGTCATTCTACAAAACAAATTAAGATAAAATAAATATGTAAGTTATAATCCTAATATGCAAATACAGAAACACACACTAGAAGAGGCAGAATATTTGAATTGCATAGGAACGAGCCTGATAATTGCACAAAGCAGAAGGGGACACACCTGTCCAGCGCCAACATCAACAACTGTCCGCGCTCCAACTTGCTTTGCAACTAAGCTGACCAGGGCAGAAAGGGCTTCGACCTGCTTACACAGTATTTTACCATTCTATCGTTCAGGTTGAGAAAATTAAACCCGTAGAAGGAATCTGCATAGTTGGTTTTTCGAACTTAAGCTCATCATTAGGAAAAACATTTAAAATCAAAAAACAACCTCTCTTAAATCCTTTGATCCATTTTGTAAAACTTCTGGAAATTTATTATGTTCTTTCATTCAGGTTGAGAAAACAAAACACTAAAAGGAATATGCTTAGAAGCTCTATCGCACATAAAATCGTCATTAGAAAAAATATTAGCAATCACATACGTCGAGCATTAGCTAGCAAGAGAGGCCACTTCTCTGGTGTACCTAAAAGTTAAAAGTAAAAACTTGATGGTAAAAAAAGAAGCTTCCCTAAATGACCTGATATCAGCACGTAGTCATATACAAAAATGAAACTCGAAAGCAGAAAGGATAAAACACATTTGTAGCCAACCAATTGAGCACAAAGATAGGTGTGTAAGAGGACTAAGAAAATAATTCCATGCCTTACTTCATGTTTTTTCTTATGATTCATGCCTTGAGCTAAAACATTACTTAGTGAAGCTCTGTGCATTCCTGAAAATTCCTGCAAGCAAACAGAAGAAGTGAAATTTAATGCCTGACTGCCTTACAAAATGGTCTTGGATGATTTGAAGAAAAAGGAATTAATTAAAGGAAAAGAACATGCAAGGTATCGCTATCTCCAAAAGGGCACGGCAGAGATCATCTAGCACCTTTCAAGAACTCATTCAACTTTAGATGTCATCTAGCACCTTTCAAGAACGCATTCAACTTCAGATGGAAAATTATGCAAATGAACCAGCTATGGCAGTAGGCAAAACATCCTTAGTCTAGTTCTATAGATATCATAACCCAGGAGACACAACAACTAACCAAAAGAAATGTCACCAGTACAGAAAGCTACATGTACAAAACTTCAAATCTGGGAAAAGCATAAGTAACAACAATGGGATCAAATAAGTAGAAAAGCTCTAATTGTAATTCTAACTATTATGTATCATAAATTTAAGAAAAGAATGAAAAGAAAAATAAATGTACCTGTTCACGTGAAAGAGAAAGAGACCTCAGAGTGAGGATGAACCCCTTAAGTGAGTCAGGCCAGTGATCCTAACAACATAAATGAACAAAGTCAATTAACAAAGAAATATAGGTTTTCGTACTGTTATAGATACTAGTTAGTTAGGAAACAACAAAGTTGTTCCTTTTTCTTAACTTTTCCTTTTAGTTCTGGATAGGTGACACTACACTGAAGTATTGAGAATCTTGTTATTTAAAAGTAATCCGTACAGAGAACGGAATAGCTACCACACTAGAAAAGTCACGGCTACGTTTATCTAAATTACATTTGATAGTTAGTGGCCAATACTCGACAGCAACAACAACGACTACACCTCAATCTCAAACTAGCTGTGGTCAGCTATATGAATCCCCGTTATCCATATGGCTCCATTTAGACCCTAGCTGCCCATACCTGAGCCAATGAAACTTTGCTATTTATTGACACTTTTTACATTCAAGATAAGTTCAGATACTAGTAATGTGAGGTGAAAATATGTGCTACTGCTTCACCTCTACAAGTAATTTCTCCCAAAAATGTGCAGTTCCTCTTTCTGGAAGCAAAGCAGCTAATGAACCTCTTAGACAGCTCTACACTTTCTATAACTCCAACTAACCACACAAATTCGAATTAGAAATGCTTTAATAACAGGCAACCAAATAATTCATCTAAATCCACATGAAATTAACACGAAAACTAATATATCGTAAAGGTAGGAGTATTAATAAATATTTAAAAAAGATACTTATAACTACCTGAACCACACCAGAAGGAATTCGGAGAAGATTTTCAACCGGCTCCTTCCGTAAACAATTCATCCATTCTTTATCAACAGATTCCCATAGTCTATCCTGCATATACTCGGAAAAAATTTCAAAATTTACACATAAATTAGCAGAATGCTACACACATAGCATAAACAATCGCAAAAATAGCTCAACTATGCTTAAATCACAGATGAATCATATAATAGACATAAAGTAATTACTGAAACATAGTAAATTGATTAACATACAGTAAACTGAATCCTGCATATACTCGCAAACTTTTCACAGTTTTACACATAAAATAGCAGAATGCTACATACAAAGCATAAACAGTATCAAAAATAGCTCAACTATGCTTAATTCACAGATGAATCATATCGTAGACGTGAAGTAATTACTGAGACATAGTAAAATTGATGAACATACAGTAAACTGAATCCTGCATATACTCGCAAACTTTTCACAGTTTTACACATAAAATAGCAGAATGCTACATACAAAGCATAAACAGTATCAAAAATAGCTCAACTATGCTTAATTCACAGATGAATCATATCGTAGACGTGAAGTAATTACTGAGACATAGTAAAATTGATGAACATACAGTAAACTGAATCCTGCATATACTCGCAAAATTTTTCAAAATTTCACACATAAAATAGCAGAATGCTATATACAAAGCATAAACAGTCACAAAAATAGCTCAACTATGCTTAAATCACAGATGCATCATATAATAGACATAAAGTAATTACTGAGACAGTAAATTGATGAACATACAGTAAACTGAATCCTCTATATACTCGAAAAATCTTTCAAAATTTTACACATAGAATAGCATAATGCTACATACGAAGCATAAACAGTCAGCAAAAATAGCTCAATTATGCTTAATTCACAGATGAATCCTTAAGTAGATGTGAAGTAATTACTGAGACATAGTAAATTGATTAACATACAGTCAACACCTTTTTTTTTTTTTTTTTGGATCAAGAGGTGCTATGAATTTACACATTACATACAATTCTACAAAGCATAGACAGTAGCAAAAATAGTTCAACTATGCTTAATTCATAAATGAATAATATAATGGACATAAAGTATTTACTCAGACATTGTAAAATGATTTGACCTATTAGCTGAATAGAAGGTGAAGGTGAATACCTTGAAAAAGTTGACAACATGAGCATCTAAGAAGTATCGATAAGGTGTTATGAATTTGATAATTGCATGAATCCATTCTAGGGTTTCACTAGCAGTATTGCAAGTATACTTGCAATTCTTAGCCATGGAACGGAAAATTTGCACTCTCCCGCCACCGTACCTTACTTTCAGATTGGCTGCTATAGGAAATTTCATCAAAGGCCGGGTCGTTGGGCCTCTTAGCCCAAATATTTTGAACTGGGCTTGTCCAGAATGACGATAGAAATGGATATTATTTTGGGGTGGTCTTTAATTTTTGGCCCCAAAATTGCGGTCTTTAATTTTAGCCATTCAGCATTTTTGGCGGGGACTAGCATGGTTAGCGTTTACCTTCCACATATGTATCATAACATCCCATATGTTATATCGGACAGGGCAAAACTTTCAACATAATCTTGAAAAAGGCATAAGTATAGATTTCGGACGGCAGAGTTAGCGTTTAACTTCGACATATGTATCATAACATCCACACAAGTTATGCCAGAAAAGGTAAAACTTTCAACACTCAATATAATCTAAAAAATGCTACACAACTTATCCCGCATAACATAATTCCTAAAGAACTTGTGCCGAGCGAAGCAAAAGTTCAGTTCCCAAAGATAAAAATATTGCAGGACTTATGCCGAGCGAAGCAAAGTTAAACATTTTCATTAAACAAACAGCAGGGACAGAAATTAAAGATGTGTGCATTTGAAGGGAAATCCGTGCAAAAACTTCCAAATATTTGAACTGGGCTTGTCCAGAATAACGATAGAAACCAAAGAATGTTATCGTGTAGCCAGTAGCCATTTGAGTCAGAATTATTAGAGCGGGCCGGCATTGACAGACGTATGGGCTGTTAAGTAAACTTACTAAGGTGTGAAAATTATGTGGCCTAGCCACTTTTTTAGATCGGTATTCAAAGTTTAGTCACTGTTTGAAATGTAATTAAGAATTAGTCATTTTTTAGTACATGTTAAAACTTGAATAAAAATAACTTAGCCAAAACACGGAAAAGCTCCAGCGTATTGTGCTGAAGTTCGAAAATTTAACTGTTTTGGAGTTGGGGAACTCCCTTTTATGTAAAATTTCATTAGAGTTTCAAACTTTTACATGTATTTGAAAACTCCCTTTATGCGAAACTCCAACAGAATGTGATAGAATTTTAAATTTTAACATGTGAGACTTCAATATAGTATGATGGACTATTTAGACTTTAAACTGAGTATTACTCGTTTCAACTAACACTTCAGACATTATCAATACTAATCTTTACAACTCAAAAATCTCATGATAACACTTATAGATTCACTAACATTTATATATGTTCTTTCAAAAAATGTTTTTCATAAAAAATAACAAAAACTCTTAAACTCTACTTTTGTTGGAGAAAAGCTAGATGACAGAAAAGGTGGCATGTTTTTATTTGTTCCTTTATATCTGGTGTTCGGTATCCGTATTAGAGCCCGATAAAATTTAAATGAGCGCTAACAAGTATCCTAACACTAGAGATAAAGTGTTTCCTAACAAAGACGATTCGATAACTAGATCTATTACTCCAACACCACCTTGATTGGTAATAAAGGTGTCATATTGATTCTGGACAGAGAAATACTCATTGGGTAATGCCTCTTGAAGAAACCTCCAAAGACCAAAAAGGGGAAAAGCAAAGAAAGGATATACGAAAAGAAAAAAGGAACAAAAGAAACTCTGTGTTGCAAAAGCAGATGCACAGCTAGAGACATCAGAGTACTTTCAAGTTACAACTCATAATAGCCCGCCACAAATTTCAACAGCACAGTAGTAAACACATCAGATTAATTTAGGCAGCTTTAAAGCTCCCCACTGCAAAGTAGTACTACCAAATAAATACCTATTAAAAGTTCTCAATCGTTATCTCCTTTACTCTTTTCTTCAACAAATATAGCTTATTCACTGTTAACTTTATCCCCCTCACTGTCACCTAACGAACAAGTCCTAATTCATGTACGTATCTTTTAAAGCTACATTTCCTTTCCTATTTTTAAAAATTTAATCAAGGGAGAAAGATTTTCCTGTTGTGCAAAGTTCAAACATTGCTTTTAATGCGGTTTGATATAATTTGCTTTGGATAAAGCACGTATGGTTTTTCCTAAAAAATCCTCGTAGCTAGCTTTAAAAGTTTATCTATAGTTCTACAACTTATATGTAACTTTATAATCTTTTCAACTATCAACATGAGATTTTGTGCGCACAACCAATAATCTCTCTTTCGAACTAATTCATCACTACGATTCACGATTCTTCCTCTCGAACTAAGTTCCACGTGGCCTATTAGTCACCGTGTCTCACCCGCGTGATCGAGCATTTATGACCACCGAAATACAAAGCTAGTATCTTCTTGTGTGTGAACATTTCCGAGTTACCTTTGGCATGATAAAAGTAGTCAATCAAGCCTCATGCCATCACTTCGCCATCTCCAAAATGATTGGTTTTTATTAAATGAATACCTTATTCATCTTCAAATTATAGATTGCAATATGTTACAGTACTTAGTTATGAGAGTTAGATGCGATATTAGTAATATGTAATACAACAGTATAAAATATTGAAATAAGAGAAGCAAGGTAAAGAAGGAAAGAAGCATGAAACAGAGAGGCAGAGGCGAAGAGCACAGGGAAATTTCAAAATTACTAGTCCTTTGTCTTGTTCGAAATTTTGTTTGTTGGGATGCATGTCCCTGTTGTATCTGTTGAGGTTAGTAGGACTGTTAGCTGTAGGAGGTAGCTAGCAACAGCAATTTGTCGTTTACAAGTCTCATTTTTAAAATATAGCTCCATTTCCATCTCATATTCCTATATACACATTTACCATTGTGGACTTGACCAGTCACTTCTAAAATTTCCCCTCCCTAGCTACCAATCTATATAGTACATGGTAAAGATTGACATACTAATAGCTCTTTGATTCTATGGATAGTGCTGCATGACCGTTCTTAGTCCGTACAGAGATTTATCTTAGGGAAAGGGTCATAAATGCATCTCTATTTTGGAAAAAGGATTAAAAATATCCTCTATTACAAATTTAGATAAAAAATACCTCTTCCGTCATTAAAGTTCTTAAATATACCTCTGTCTTAACGGAAATCCCCAACATAACCCGATTTCATTTTTAAACCCGCTCCATTTAACCCGACCCAATTACATAAAAAATTCATATACGACCAACTTGTTCCTGAGTCCTCCATCTGGAGCCACTAGGCACGGGAGCGGATAACCCATATGAGTTTTTTATTTAGTTTGATCGGGTTTAAAAATAAAATCGAGTTATATTGAAGATTTCTGTTAAGACAGGGGTATTTTTGACCCAAATTTATAATGGAAAATTTTTTAGCCCTTTTCTCAAAGTAGAGGGGCATTTTTGACCCTTTTTATTAATTTCGAACCAGACATTAGCTTCTACACTTTTGGTTTCAATTTATGTAAAGTACTTTGACTTGTTATGAAATAAAAATAATAGGTTTTTGATTTGTATGGTTTTAATATGTTACGATATTTGTGTGATTATAAAATTTTGAAACTTATAGTTTTAAACACATAATAATATTTGTGTGGTTATAAATTAAGCTTTAGTAATGATAAAATAAAAAATTAAAGTTGATTATATCCAAATATAAAAAAAATATCTTGGAACGAACTACGAAAAAAATAACAGTATCACCTAAAAATCAAGAGAGTAAAGAAGTGACCCTATATGGATATTATCCATAAGAGACGAATTCAAAATTTTAGTTCCATTGAACATACAAAATAATATTACACTCATTATATAATTAGAGGTTTGATTGAATATAAGTATACACAGATCAAGTCGATGCACTATTTCAGTCGTTCTTCCTCTGTGGTGACTCTGTATTAGAACCAAAAGGGATCAATGTTGAATTTTGGTCTCGTGAATTTTGTCGTGATAGATGTGGGATATATGCATGGAATTTATAATGGGGTTGGATTTTGCAGTAGAGATCCAGACGACCGAATATTTCCAAATCCCACTAATTTGTCCATAATAAAGAGCAGGTACATGAGTCCCAATACTTTAGTAAACTTAATCATTCATTGGGGTAAAACAGAATCTCGTGAACCGACAATTTTATAAAGAGCACGTTCCAAATGAATTGTGAAAATAAAAGAATTTAATATAGTCCACATTTAGAGTCCGTTTGGATGGACTTGTGGTTTTTGACTTATAAGTCAAAAGTCATAAGTTAGGAATTTTAACTTATAGATTTTAGCTTATTTTTATCATTATAGTTTAAAAATAAGTGTTTAAAAGCATTTTTTAATTTTACCAGACACTACAAAAGTGCTTAAAAACTATTTTGGCTTAAAAGCACCTAAAATAAGCCAATCGAAACAGGCTTTTAAAAGTTTAGCTAGTTTTTACATTTTGTACTATTTTTGGAGTTTATTGCAGCTCTTTCAGGTGCAGATGCAGTACTTCCTACGCCTTTTTATTTAATTTTGGTGATTAATATATTATTTTTAGTGTTGCGATTTCTAAGATTTGATAAGACTCTCTTTTTGTTTCTGGTTAAATCTTTTGTTACAACATTTTTAAACATGAACCAAAAAACTATTGACAAATTTAAGGACCAAAATTGCTTAGGAAGTATTTATGGGACCATTTGAAACCTACCCCAAACATGCCATTTGGATCAAAATGATTTATCATATCAGTATTTTACAGTATGGTTGCAACTTGCAAGTTACATCTCTTAACTTTAGTCTTTAAGTAGATTATTATTTCAAATCTAAGTGAAAGACGAAATTCATTGTTGGCTCATTCCCTTCACCACAAGACAAATATATTGTCTTCACCAAGACATTTCCTCAATCTCTGTCTCCTTTCGAAAGAAGAAAGAGACGCTAACAACTCTACTATTGATATAAATATTTAGAGAATTGGAGCCAAAGACAGTTCACTCTGTAACCACATTATATTATTAACCTTTGTTAAAGAAAAAGATGATAAAAACAAAGGCAGGTTGATAAAATTAAGGCAGGCTGCAGGGGGCTGCCTCTCTGTCTAAGGTAAACAACAAGTTGTGCATCAGCTTTTTTCAATTCTAACATTTGTCTTTGGTTTGCTCATTAGCTGTTTTAAGTATATACTAAGTACATGCTAATCCACTAATCTCCGAATTAAAGTATTCAAATATCTTTTGTTCCCAAAACACCTTTCTTATTTAAGTAGAGTATGAAAGAATATGTTTCAATAATTTACTCACTCGTTTAATTGATCTTGTATGTGAACATGAAGGTGAAGACCCACTTGCTAATTGCTAGCACTTTTTCTTCAATCATTCGATGTTTTGATTATGATAGCCTGATTGATTTAAATTTGTGCCTGTTGGAAATAAGAATCAGTCCATAACGGGTGTTTAAAAGCATATCAGGAAAATACAGTATGCAATAATACAATAATTTTGTAAAAAAAACCATGGGTAGCCTATTTGGATATCTTAGCATTTCAACCTATAATTGTAGTAATTACTGTTAATCCAAATATTTTCATATAAAAGTGCACCTACGGTGTACAATTAATATTATAGATGAAAGATAGTATTTCTCGTCGGTCTCTCTTCTGTTCCGCATATAGGCGAGTGTAGGCTATGACGTAAGAGGTTGCTCCGACATAACATGACAGCTGCCACCGTTCAGTAACTTCAATCGTGGTTTGTTCTAGTCTTCGCTTCTGCTACCGAAAAAACTTACAAGTTTTGGTTCTATGATTTACGCGTTACCTATTACTTCCCCTATAGTGACGACAAACATAACTAAAAAAGGTAAAACGCTCGCTATCAACACGAATCAATTTAAGAGGTGCATGATCATGACCAAAATGCAAGCGAATATTGCAAGGCTGCAACATCGACTACTGAGACAATTGTATAAATGCTAGGGAGAAATGGTTTATATTTCTGTATCACTTTTCCTTTTACTGGCACTACAAAAGAACCTTTAGCCTGCTCCACTAACACTATGCTACCTAAATGAAACTGGACAACGACCACTACATCTGCACACTGATGTCAATATCAAATTAATAATATAAGTGACAATACTGAATACTTTCGGTTGACAGAATATATAATTAAGAGAACAAAAAAACAATTCTTAATGCAAAATTCCAGTATCATTGGAAAGATTTATTAAAATTTAAGAGATTCATCAGATTTTCTTCTTTATCTTTTGAGTCGTACTGATAACCAAGATAAATAATCAAGCACATTTAATTTCATGATTGCGGTTGGTTGGTGCAAATTTTGGTCAAATGAGCAAAGAATAAACTGGTATTGCCGATGTCTAAAAAGCACTGAGGGTGAGTAACCCCATGATCAGTCCATGACCATAGTAAAGACCAGTGGTCAAAGTCAAGCAACTTATCATGGAAATTCCAAGTAGAATAAATGAACTTGAAATTTGTAACATTTACATTCTCAATACAAGAAATAACTAGTCACTGGTAAGGAGTTATTTTATTTGGACCATCCGAAAATATTACCGTACTTTTATCGGACCCCTCAAAAATGTATTCAACAATCTGACACATATCTAGCGGCATTTTTAAAAAGTCCAAACGACATGGAACCGGAGTAAAGTGGACAAGAACGGTGAAAGGATCCAATCACCGAATTCACGAGTTCAATTAAGTTTAGTATTTTGGAGTTAGTTTCTATACGAGCGTGCAAGAAACAAGTATTGATAAATATAAATGTGTCTCTATACGAATCAGAACCTATAAGGTTTAAATTCTGAATGCATTACAAATCAAGAATGGTCAATTTATTGAAATCAAGTGGGACTCAATCATAAGAGAGCACTGTGCTCTTCAAGCTCTTGAGAAGCATTACAGGAAGGTTATAACAAAGAGAATGGGGACATGAATCGGAGACAACGACAACTGAAAGAACTGTTATATCTTTATCTGATCCTCTGATTTTCACTACACACCTTTCTTCTTTCCTACAAAATTCACACATGCATGGACCTCTTTGCCAGCTGCTTTTTCTATATTGTCTTCAAGTACGTTTGTATATATAAATCAAGAAAATAGCATTGTGCAGTCTAAAATCAACCCTTCCTTACCTTAATGCCTTGCTACTGTTTTCAACTCCGCTTGCAAATGTCAACTTTTGAATGTACAAGTTTCAGGTTAATTGGAAAAGCAACATTTCTTACAGGGGCAAAAATTTACATGCTGACGCTAAACTATACTACTACTATTTTATCTTAGTTATAGTATATTAAGAATATGCATTAACTTATAATGGTTAATTAAATGACAAAGTGAATGTAAAAGTCATGTAGATATGTTCACCGATTTTATGTAAATATCGAATACGAGTAAATTTTTACCCCACGGGAACAGATCTCTTGGGGCTTATTATCTGGATAAGTAGTTTGCTCATTTGCTATGTAGGATTAGATTATATACACTAAATAGTATAGTATAACATATATAACATGTTAATTGCCACTTTCACCGAGTGACCAGTGTAATTACCTTACGAGTAACATAATTTTGTAAATTTTTTTTATTCATTCAATGAGTATAACTAGTCCTCGGGGAAATATGAGTGTAGCCAATAACAAAGACAGGATTTTCACCAAGAAATTCAACATCTATATATGTAATAGGAGATGGTATATTAATCCAATCCCCTAGCGCCGCCCATGAGTACAACTCAAACTCCATACATATATCCATCAAAAGCATTAAGACCAATTTAATTACCTTTTTGATTGAACAGGTGCTAGACTGATTGCATTTTCATATCTTTGAAACTCTATGATGAGTAGTAACTACCAAGCAACTTTGTTTTTAGTTAGCATAGAGAAAAGAGATGAGTCCAAAAGAAGCACTATAGCAGAGAGAGCAATTGGCTGTTGAGTAGACAAAGGTGTTATAGTTTTTTTTTCCTTTTGCTGACAGCACAGTTATTTAGCAAATGGATTCTCCAACAACATTTATTTCACACTTGGAAAGTACTCTGAGATATTATAAAGAGTTAATTTTAACATGGACGTATCACTTAATGGACTGTAGATGCCAGTTTTCCACATGGTAGCATCAATCATGCAAGCTTCACTAACTCTTCTTATTTAATGAAACAGACTTTTTTTCAATCAGTTATAATGTACTAGTGAATATATAACGGATCATTCCCAAAGCAAACACAACAACATCAACTAGGCAAAGGGTCCAATTTTTTCTTCATTAAGAAGAGAGAGCTATGTGACGTTCGATCACTGCCATTTAAGAATTTATTGTTTTAAATTTCTTGATTAAGTAAATTATTCCTTTTTTATTCCCGAGGAAGGATAAAAATTAAGGTAATGTTTGAGTAGTTTTAAGAGAGTAATTATATAGGGGCCGTTTGGTTGGAGGCATTAAGTGGGTTATTCCGGTATAAAATCTATCATTTTTTTGGTTGAGGATATATAGCTCATTTAGAATGTGGGATAGATACACCCTGATTATAATCCTAGGATAACCTCATTTTGAATTAAATTTGGTTATAGAAATTAGCGTTACCTCAGAATAAAATTTGAGATTAAATGTATCCTACGTTTGGTTAAGAACATTAGCTATGGCAAGGATAATTTTACACCACAAGCTTGAGATTGTCTATCCAAATTCTAATTACAATCTCAAGATTATAATCTTAGGATAACTTGATGTTTTACCTAATGATTAATAAGGATTCAGTTGATTCAAAATAAGGTTATCCCATGATTTTAATCAGGATATCACTACTAAAAAATCTCTATTTTTCTACTGATTTTCCACTGCAAAATGTTCAGTGGCTATTTTTTGATGACATGGGAACCTTTTTTGCATTACCCTCGAGTGCGCACGGGGTAAAACTCTGTCTGAATACTCGCAAACTACACGGAAAGAGATATCAAGACTATGTTCAGTGGCTATTTCCCACTGAATATCGATGGAAAAAACCTAAATAGTAATAGTATTTTCACACGGAAAAATCAAGAAGTTCCCCAACGTTTTAATTACAATCTGTTTCCCACCATGAGTTTTCCCATTGAGCTGGTTCGATGGGAATGAGGTGGGAAAATTATATCTTATAGTACAAATTTCCCATTGAATGTCGGTAGGAAAAATCTTTGTCTTTAATAGTGTATATAATCCCACCTTCTACATATGATAGATAATTCCAAGATTTCAAAATAAATTTTATTCCGACTTTAGCTAATACTCAACAAAATACTGGACAAATTTTATAGCAACCCCTATGTAGAGTTGTATAGTGATGTTGACATTATAATGTGGGATTATAATAATGACAGGCTGAATGATGCTTGTTTTTAAGTAACATGTAACGTAAGTAAAAGAATTTAAACTATAGTGCACAAAGCTAAACCAATTTGGATTTTAGGGGTCTTTAATTTGAATGTCATTGTTTTCCGTTATACCAATGGTTTAAAATTTTCACACTTTTTAACAATAATTTTATTTTTGCTTTAGAAAATAGAAGAAAAATAAAAATATATATTGCAAAATTCAAGAAGCATTTTTCATAGAAATCTTCATACCCATACAATCCATACAAGGCCCTTGAGGTGTTGTAGGGATCAGACTGACGTGCATAAAGCAGATTGATCCGGCAAAAACTGGCAGCTGGTTTCTCATTGTGCATTCAAAAACTTGTCACCATTTCCCAAATTCAAGTATAAAAAACAATAATTGAAGTAACAAAAATGAATAAAAGCATTTTAAATTATATTTACAGTTAAGCATATATGCAAGCTAGAAGGCAGGGAAAGATGCCAATGCATGTCACGTTACCTTCTTCTTTCTGCCCAGAAAATGCTACACTCCTTATAAAAAGCATCACCACAACCAGAGAGAGCGCGTGGGCATCACGCTCTTAGCACACATCATATCATGATTCAACATTCAAGAATGAAAAGAAGGGAAGAAAGAACTTTTTGAAAAGCTTCAAAAAGTATAACAGAGAGATTCCATAGCTTTCAGGTACAAGAAAATATAAATAATACTTTAATAACGATACTAAATTAAGATTCAATTACGAAAAAAAAATGAAAAATTCAAAAACATTAGCTTTCAGCATCAGAGTTAGCAAAAACAACAATGGAAGTAGTAAACAAGAGTTGCCTGGATATTTACATAAATTTTTCTAAGCCTACTGAAATCTGAAAAACTGAAACTCCCATTACAACAAAAAACCCTCATAAATCTAACCGGAAAAGGGTGAATATTACCAATTTCTAACCTAAAAACTCTCTTCATTCTTTGACTGTTTTTGGTCTGCTGTTGCTGTGATATTGTCCCTTGTTTCCATTTACAGATGAAGATGAAGAAGAAAACAGAGGAAATCCAAAGACCCCAGATTTACAAACTGGAACATTAAGAACAGGAGTAACACGAACATTGGCTGAATAAGATCTCTCCATTCCTCTATGTTTGTACCTTGGTCCACCATTAAAAGTACTAGGACTGCTTGAACTTCTTTCTAAGCTATGGAAAACAATCTTCCCTGAAGAGTTCATTCTAGGACTATCAACAGATGCTCCTCGAACAGTTGTGGTGAGAGTGGAGTCCGTTTGTCTACGAACTGGGCTTCTACCAGTTCTTGTAGCTTCAGAGGCTGATACCCTATGCTTCACAAGTCGTACCCTACGTGGATTAGTTGCATTTCTGTTTGGTCTATCTGAATCAAGGGAAAGTCTAGGAAGATCATCATGGTCATGGCCAGAAGAAGAAGAGGAAAGTGATAACCTAGAAGAAATTGAAACAGACTCAGTATCAGAGTCTTTTGTTAACAAGGGAAGGTTAAGAGACGAGTCTAGAGAAGAACTCAATGATTTTGAGCTACGATGAAGGAAATTTTTGAGAGATTTGGTATTGCTAGGTAAAGATGAGGTTCGCTGATTTTCAAGCTTTGCATTGTTGTTGTTTTGATGTTGTTTCTTTAAACCTAGAAGCTCCCTCCATCTTGTAGTACATCTTGGTGCTTTTGGAGAGAACAAATACGGATCAGCATTCGAAATCTCATTTCTCATCCGAAGTACTTGAGGGGTGGTACTATCTGTGGATGTAACATTAGCTGATGTCGTGGTAACAGGTCGGGTCATGGAAAGATGAAGTGGGACTAGCTTTCCATCAGAAAAAAGCTGGTCGGCTGGCAACATAATCACCGGATCTTCAAGACAAAACTCGAAGTCATTTGAAACTTCTGGATCTAATTTTTCGGTTTTGTCTTCAAGAGTTGTCTTTTTTGTTCCTGCAACCTTGGATGTGTCGCCATTACTGAAGGACATCCTCGGACTTAACCAACCATATGACTTGTACTTAGTTGTCGGAGAACAATCCAAGAACTTCTCCGGCGACATACCCATTTTGTTTACACAAGCTGAAGCCATTATAGAAGAAACGTAACGTTTACAGAATATAATGGGTTATATATTAAAGTGAAGAACCCCAAGAATATCAGAGAGAGAAGCTAGGTGGCTAGGGTTTTGAAGAATGCGTTGTGAATAGTGCAAAAAAAAAAAAAAAAAAAGATTAAGCTGAAAGCTTGCACTGTATGTGGCGCTCCATTGTTTAGTGTAGCAGTATAGTTGCAAGGAGACTGTGTCCCAGTGGCATTATATGAGAAGGGGGAACACATAAATAGAAACATTAGTACAGGTGGGTCCATTGTTTCCAACGAATGGGGAGTAGACACGTGGCATATGGTCAAAGATTAAAAAGCCCAAGGTCGATGTGACGATTTGGGTTCAAAGCCCAAACTGAAAAAGCGGGATACTTTTTTGGGATCTTGGCGGGCATAACATAAATATTCGTTTTTATCTTAATGAATTAAAATATATTAAATACTAGGTATTTACCGTTGTAATAATAAATTAGTAACTTAAAATATTTGATTTGCATCTGTTAATTAGGATGGTTCGAGGAAGTATCCTTGGAGCTGCGTACTGGCTACTTCGCCTGCTTTGCTTATTTAATTAACTTAATTAATTGATTAATATATCATTTTTACACAGCTAACAAAGTGAGTTTTTTTTTTTTATTATCTTTTTTGTAATATACGTTTTTTCGTTATCTCCAAAAGTCATGGGTTTATATTCTTACGAGAAAGTTAGTTTGTTGTTATGTTAAGGTGATGCCTTGAAGACCTCCAACTTGACTGCATCATTTGGATAAATACATAGTAGTTGCAATCTAGGGTAGTGTTAAAAGTTCCACTATACCTCGTTTACTTAAAAACACATTGGATGTTTTTGGAACCTAGTGAAAAATTTTAGTACCTGTACATTTATCATAAAAGAGAGTTGATATTATTTGCTCCTCCTCCCCTGTTATTTTATTTTACAAATGTGATTTATTTGACATAGATTAAAAGGAAAAGGCGGAACACATCGACAATCTCTTAAATTTAATTAGACATCGAATTACGACATGTTTCAATTAAGCATTTGAACACATAAAATGTGCCCAGTACACATTTTCGATTCAAAATTTGAAAAGAAAAAAAAATGTGTGTGTTATCATACACCTATTATGTAGATAAATTAACCACATAAAAAATGTACCCATTCTTTACTATACTCATAAACCTCAATTGGAAAGCGTTGAGGTTTTATGCTTTATTGAAGCTAATGCATATATTTAAGAAAGTGACATATTTTACGTTAACAATGCATATTATTAATGAAAATGACATATTTTAAGTGATTAACTTATTTACGTAATAGGCGCTTGAAAATACGCGCAAAAACTTTTCCAAGCTGAAAGTGTAAAAAAATAGAAACATTTTATCATGATTTCAGGTGTTCAAGCAAAGTGAGTTGTAATTCAAGTATCTATGACAAATTTAGGAGAATGTAATCCACCAAAGGAAAAACTGGAAATCACGTTCGTAAATAAATACATTCAATGCTTCAATAATTCCTAACTTCTAAACTAACAACTACTTATATAGTTTGCGTGAATTGCAATTTCATTTATGTCAGGTGAAATCTTCGTTATACTAAGTCTTGGAACTTGTTCATTTGCTTATTATTTCGAGATCACTGTCTTTCACTACTTTGTTCTTCGAAATTTGATTAATATAAAGTGTTACTTATTGTTGCTTACCCCATGTGGCAAACTCAGAACAGAACAATTTGAAGATAGATAATCATGTTCTTGTTGGTTGATTTGTTAACAACGAGTACCGTAATAAGCGTGTTTGCTTATGGGGAAATTTTTAATTTTTGCTTTTTATATAAAGGGGGAATGTAAGAATATTTTCAATTTATAGGGCTTCACGTGAAGCACTTCACTGTTTCTGTTTCATTTTCCTTTAATTGGTGTTTATTATAAATAAATAATTTATATTGTTTGGTGATTTGTTGCATTTTTACCTCCGTGAGCAAAGGTGGAGCTAGACTGCTAGAGTATCAATTATGGAGTTAACAGAGCTCAGTAGTTTTAGCCAAAACTATGTATATAGTTTCTTGACTTTTCACGAACAAACACTGCTCTTTTTTTTTTTTTTTTTGGTTCATTAGACATAAAATCATCTTCTTTTGAATTATCATTTTCTGCCTTCAATGTCTATAAATTGTACATTGGTTTTACCACAATATAGAAAGACGAAGTTAAGAACTGATTATCAATTCACAAAATATGCAACATATGTGGCAGACAATGTTACTGCCTTCAATGTATGTCATAATACGTACCATATACATGAATGAAGCCTGTTTCTTTCTACACACATTATTTTTCCTTTTCTTTTACTAATAATCCATTTAATTTATGTGTGCTTCCATACGAACAGGACATGATAAAGCCCAAGATTAAAAATGTTTGATAAGCACCTTCATATAGCTGGGAATATACTAACATAGGAGGAGAGTCATCTCCATAGCATATATAGTAAGAACCAAGATTAACTGTGAAAATTGAAAACTAAACTAAAAAAAAATTAACTGTGAAAACTAAAATAAAAAAAGATTAACTGTGAAAACTAAAATTAAAAAGGAAGTGTGGCTGCTGGGATTCGAGCCCAGGTCTCCACGGCCACAACGTGGAATTCTCACCACTAAACTACAGCCACTTTGTTGGTTGCATGATCCAACTAATGATTATGTTGTTTACTCCGTCTGTCATTCTTTAGTTCTTCATATTCGACGGAGGAAATAGGATCTCTTGGCCTTTTACAATTTGAATAGAAGAAAATGTCTAACTATGATTCAAATTATAAGGAGGACATTCTAGTTCACAATTGATTCCTTGTGAAATTATTTTCAATTGACCATTTAGATTATTAGAGAATGACGACTGACAATCAGTGGCGGAGTTATCTTTGTCCAAAGGGAGTCAATTTGACACCCTTTCGTCGAAAAAGATATGTCAACTTTTTTATTATTTATATAGATTAGCATATGTTAAATCCCCTGGTGTAAATTATTTCAATTTGTCTTAGTGAAAATTCTGGCTCTATTATATAATTAGAAGTCGAATAACAATAAAAGTATCATCATATATATAAGATAATAAAACACCGGTAAATTGAAAAATTACATAATGAAAATATGATACAACACACAACTATAGTCTAGTATACCACCCCCGCTTTCTCCCTAGAGGAAAAAGAACTTAATGGAATACAATGACAAATATTCTGAAACTAATAACATAACGACCGGACCAATCAAAACAAATGCAAAATCAACAAAAGGAACAGTACAAATAAAATAGTGTGAGTATAATCACCTCCCAAATAAGAATGCTTTAATTAGGTAGACAAATCTACTTAATTAGTTCTCAGGAGGTGGTGGAGTCAAAAATGGGATAGATGGAATAGAAGTAGGAATATTTGGGAATGATGGCATTGGTGGCATTGCGAATCTTGGAATTGTTGGAATTGATGGCATTGGTGGCATTGATCCAATTTTTGGAATTGAGGGCATATTTGGAATATTTGGCATATTAGGAATATTGGGCATATTAGGAATTTTTGGCATTCCTGGTATAGTAGGAATACTTGGGTTATTGGTCTGTAATAGATTACGACCAGCTTCAGATTTTCCACTAATTGCTAAGGAGATAATAGCAATTATGAACATGCAAGTGTATATGCTTCTAGCCATAGTTTCTTTTTTACGTGTGTGGATTTGGAGTTGAGGTGCTGAGAAGATTTTAAGATTTTGTTTGATGATGATGAGAAGCTAATTGATTGAAGTATTTATAGTGGAAGTTTGGTTAAGCTTATGATGTGATTATACAGTGTTAATTAATTTGTTGGTTTTGGTTATGACTTTTGATTGGTTGGTTAGGAAAGTAATGAAGGCTGAAGATAGATTGTTGTTGATGTTAGTTTACCATCACGAGTGTTGTATTTGCAACAATTGTCGAGTTTACTTTCTTGTTGGATATAATTTCGTGTACGTGTTCAGCTTTCTTGGTTTTAAGTTGAACTATAATGGTTGTTAAACCACCTCATAACAGTACCTCTGCAAAAGCCTATCACAAGAAAGAGAATTTAACGAGATAGACTCAAGATTTAGTACTACAGATTTCTCATACGATTATTATTTGTCAATTAGATGTAGAAGAAGTTCGCCTTCGTTAGCTTACCCAATAGTTTTGGTATGACGAGCCAAAAACTGATCCTCTAAATGCCTTATAATCGTTCTTTTAGCTTATTCCCCTTATGCAATCAGAATACATTCAAAAATACCCTTGGACTATTAAATTTGTCTGCAAAAAATATTTTCCATCTATTTGCAGTCCTAAAAAATACGGACGTTAACCTTGGCCTAAATATACAGCGTTAACATTTGGGGCCTAAAATACCCTTATTTTTAACGGACCCATTTTAAAACTCAATTAACAATTTCATTTATTACGTGGTAGCTTCTCATTGGTTAATAAAATAATTAACTTAAACTAATTAATCGCCCATTTAACCCAATCCAACTAATAAGCCATACCCGCCCAATTAAACCCCCTTTTATCCATATCAAAAGAAACCTTGAACCTATTCAACTAATAAGCCCGACCCTCGAACGGTGCAGACATTTGGGAGGTGATTCAACCAATACATGAAACACCGAAAGAAACAATGTGTTTCTGTTTCATGGTCGTAATTTCAGTTGAAAATGACGTATTTAATTTCCTTTAACAAGAAATCTCTTATAGTCAAATTCTGGCACGTCTTCAAGTGTTTCAACGTAAAGGTTTATCAATTTAACTGATCCTTTTTATGTTGAGTTATTTATTGGTGAATCATGAATGTATATATAGCAATGCAAAAAAGAAAATACAGAAGAATATTACTTTTACAGGGTGGTGTTTCACTAATTCTACTTTGAAAGTTTGAACTAAAATAAAATAGAAACAGTGTATTTATGTTTCATGGTTTGTTTCTTTCAGTGTTTCATGTATTGGTTGAATCACCATCCAAGTGTTGGCACCGTTAGAGGGTCGGGCTTATTAATGGAATGGGTTCGAGAGTTTCTTTTAATATGGATAAAAGGGAATTTAATTGGGCGGGTAGAACTTATTAGTTGGATCGGATTAAATGGGAGATTAATTAGTTTAAGTTAATTATTTTATTAACCAATGAGAAGCTGCCACATAATAAATGAAATTGTTAATTGGGTCTTGAAATGGATCCGATAAAAATCAGGGTATTTTAAGCCCCGAAGGTTGACACCAGGGGTATTCTAGGCCCCAAAGATTAGCGTCAGGGGTATTTTAGGCCCCAAAGGTGGATGGAAGTTATTTTTACACCAAATATAATAGTTCAATGGTATTTTAGGCCCTTTTCGTTACCCGAATAGAGATTCTAAGCGCAATAAGAAGGATTACTCTCTGAAAATGACATAACACTGCATTCTCTGTGTCTGCAACTGGTCAACTTCACCTCTGATCACTTTAAGTTCTTCTTCACCTGATGACCTGTGATCATTCCTTCCATGCATCTGATGACTCTTTGGTATAGAACTTGTTTTGCATTGCTTGCAAATTAAAACAGTATGGTGATTAAGATGTAAAGCTCTACTTAGATCTTAATAATGACCGTTAAATATTGCCATCCAAAACTCTTCTGGGTACACATTATACACCAAAAATTCAGGTTGTAAAACAAAACGGTTAACAATAAGTTCCGAGCAGAATATAACAATTAAGTTTCAGAAAGATACACCCTTCAAATTGCACCCACAGGCCTACTCTAGCTGAGCTGCTAACCAGTCGTCACGCGTTTTCCATTTTTAAGTGTTTCGCTTTCCTGGGCAACTCGGACATACTCTGGCAGCTGAAAACGTACATTTTTGACAGACAAAAGAACCAATTTCAAATAAGGGATAGCACTTTCACCCAATCTGTCCGGAATGCCAGAATGCTATAACCTCGTGCATCAGACTACCTTTTACACCACAAGGCTGAATCAGCTTCAAATGCTCGCAATCAGAAGGAGATTCTACTGGCACTGCAAAGGACATCTGAATCTTGCACCTGGATTTTGATCATGAACTGCCCCAACAGAACCACATAGTAACTGATTTAGAAGTTTGTCAATGATATAAAGCCAATACACTCCTTTCGGACATTATCGAAGCAATACTGAGAAAATTTAGCTCATCCAAAGGTTATCACGCTTTGCATCTTCCAATAATATTGCAAACTAACACACCAACTTGCAAATGATTGGCACAGCAAACAATTGAAGCACCAAGACATTGAAACATAAAGACAGAATAAGTATATCGAATTAGTTTCCATTTGACGCATACTGAGAATGTTAGTGATGGAAGGTAAGAAAATCCCACGGAATGCATACGGGCTGAAAAAAGGTCATGTAAGAGGGCTCTACCTGCAGCCCATTGCTAGGTTTGGGTATCACTTACCATGCAAGATAATCTAAGGATGGGATGTCAAGATTTGCCACTAACATTCTCCATAAAACAGTGGAAGTGACTTCTTCCATAAAGGAGAAAAAAGGGGAAGACTGCGTGGATCATTGGCTTATTTCTCAACCATGTTTATCATGCTAGTTTCTGATGTACTCCTACAGAGTAAAACTGTTTTAAGAAGTTCATATAAAAATCAACTAATGCACCAGACTTGTGTGTTCTAGATCCTAACAAACATGGTAGTAAACACCAGATATGACCCAATAAACCTCAATAACCTTTTTGCATCAATAGACTAGGAAACATTTCGCGAATTAACCTCTTACACAAATTGTATCCTTGATGTTGCCACTCATGCATATCCAAAGGGAAGAATCTAGCATGTTCATCGAACACCAGAAACACAAATTTACATTACCTCTTCAATGAAGACTGATGGTTCTCATGGTCTCGTGCACCATCCCCTGTGGACTTCTCTGCAAAAAAGATATAACAAGGTATTATTGGATGAGAATCTCCAGCCGACTCAGCCAAAATGCACAAACGGAAAAGCAGGTACTCTAACTGATGTTGTAATTAAGCTAGCCTAATTCAAACTACTTTACTCTTAATACCCTGAAACATCTTTAGCACACCACAACATATTTGCCCTGCAGTCATAGACAACCCACAAAGAGAGAAATAGATAGAAAGTGGAAACATTTCCTATTTGAAAAATATGCACGAAATAGAAGCCAATTTGTTCAGTTTGTCCATCATAAACTAGATCATGACAAGATTTGGGACAGCTGGAGTAATTTCCACACCATAAGCAAAAATTCCACTGGTTTGCTGCTTATTACCCAAAATAGATCAGTACCAGTTACATATATAATATACCACAAAAGTCTCAAGCCGCACAAGGGACAACTAATATTCATAGAATGCACTTCTTGAATATCAGAAAACCACATCAATTATACAATTCTCATATATCCGTGCCTACCAAAGATACAATAAGTCCCACAATCTCTCAGAGCGAATGTTCAAACCATTGTCAACCTAGACCACATCAATAACGCAACATCATGCCCATGCCTTGCCGCAACAAGATGCCAATGAAGAAGAAGAAAAACCATAATTATATCCTCCAAGATCATCATAGTGAAATCCCCCAAGTTCAAAACCCTCTAGATGTGCCACTTTTTTCTTTTTTACAACTCCCTATGTTTTAATTTATATGATTTTTTTGAATAACCTTTCCATTTTGGAATGTTTAAAAATGTTTAACACCATTCCATTAAAAACATTATTCTATAACAACATCCAAGAAGTTAAATTTAGTTAACTACTCAAATTTTAAACTTTGATGAAATTTTGTTTTGTTAACTTTTCAACCACTATTTTAGTAATTTCTTTATAACCGAGCCTCCCTGAAGTCTAGTGCCACACGGTTTGACTCGGTGATCTATAAGTCAAATTAACATGTTAAACTTCGTGCACAATCAAACAGATCATTTAAAATGCAAAGGAGGAAACCCTTTTTTCCATAGATAGAGTGGATATAAGCTTAACTTTACTAAGCTTTTGAGAAAAATACTCTCATGGAAAAAGTAAAATTTCCAAGAGAAGATGTGGAATTACTGTTTCACAGAACTTTATATCCAACGGCTTGGACATAAAACCAAATTCATGTACTTATACCTATTTACCAAGATAAATCGTGTCCATAGAACTATTTGAAAGATTACTAAGTGAAGCATTCATATCGAAATGCAAAGTATCAATCAAGATAAAGAATAAGAACCTGCATACATCCTATTCGAATTGCCATGAAAAAGCTTGACATAAGGAAAAAAAAGTGTACCATGTATCAAGCCAGCAGATACTGTGTGGTCGATATTATCCAGACGCCTCTGTATAGACTTCAAAACTGAGTTCAATGATGTAATTCTTTTCCTAACACTAGAAATTCTGGCAGCATGCTGCATGATAAAAGGCAACGGGGCATCTTCCAGCAGCTTGTCAAGCTCTGCAGGTAGAAGCAGGACCATGAAAGAACAAGACAAGCAATCACATAAAAACAGACTTTTGATTAAAACACCTCACTTAGCAACCTGAATCCCTATTCCTAATAGCCCTTTTAATATTTTAGATATTATATAGACAATATTTTCCTTGCATCTATATAGCATGAAATTTCTGGGGGCTTGTATATATGCGGCTGAAGTTCTATTATGTCTGATCACTGTTTCCCTTTACTCCTTTCCAAACTTCTCTATCCTATGGCTCTCAGAGAGATCACCCTCCTGTAGAGAAATCATTTAGGATCTATATTCATTTTCATCTTTTCCTTACGTATCAAGCCATTCATCAGCAAAAAATGGAAGATAGGACTGATACTGTCCAAGAAATAGTAACGCTGGAAATGAACTATCTGGTCGAAATAAATCCTTTCAAGAAAAGTTCCTACAGAGGAATGAAAGGGGTGACTGAAAGTCTAAGAAGCACTGTCAAGGGAAATCTATCAACTATTTCAAACAATCATATGCTTGCACCCGGATTCGGCTGAGTGCACAACGTGTAGTAAGAATAGTAGTTATGGACCCTGTAGACCATCCCTGTGGGGATGGTGAAGGGAGAGTCCCATATACAAAAGATATGCTTATTGATTGATTTAGGCGCTAACCCTTCTTAGAAGTAGAACCCATTGAGGGGGGCCTCAGTCCATCAAGGGAAGAGTGGTCGAGTGGTCAAAAGGAGCAGACTGTAAATCTTTATAAGTAGTATTAATCTTAGGCTCCAGCTTTCTAATTAACTTATTACTTGCTCTTCTCTACTTTTGGAATCAAATACAAACAACTAAGAGAATTAAAACTTTATTAACAGCCTCTAAACCTTGTCACCTCTGAATTGTTGCGACTTGCAAGCCAAATTGCAGTGCAATTATCCTCGTATAAAAGATAACTTAACACATTCAAACTAATTCAAACTAATCGAGCCAAGATTACTGAGAGGTTTTCCAGGAAACTGTTTCAGATATCTACTCTAACAAAAGTGATGCTATTTTCTACTTCTGGAATGATAAGTAACAACCCCTGAAATAGTAGAATCACCCAAGACCTACACATTATTAATGCAGTTGATGTGGATAAATGGAGGGAAGAGTCTATTGTCATGTCACTGGGCAATTGACATGTAGAAACAAAACTTAAAAAAATGCAGTTTTCTATCCATTTTTCAATTGCAATTGCATGTCGCCACTAATAATCAGGTATAGAGAAGAACGGCTACATGTCTTCTTTACATAGAGAACACAAAAGTCTCATTGTACGTATCAATGGGAGAGGAAGGAGCTAAAAAATTACTTCAAGATATCTTAAACTCTTTTTTTGCACACAAGGAAATATAGTCCACTAAGCTATTTGATTGTTCAAAATGTCTGGAATAAAGAAGACTTTTTTCAAACAATGTCATTAAACTTCTACAAAAACAACGTGTTCTCCTTTTCTTTTTTAAGCTTTAAGGTTCATTGAAAACTTAGAATATCACTTAACTCATTGAAAACTTGGGGTTCACTTAACTAATGAAAGTAATTTGGATCATGACAAAAAAAAGTTTGTGTCTTTATTCTCATGGAAACAAATGCTGAGTTGCAATGGGAGTAGAAGATGCGAAGGAATTACATATACAAGTGTTTGCCTGCCACCACCCCCACCTCCAACCCACCACACACACACCCCTTAGTGATTTTTCTAATTTTTTATTTTATGCATGATAATGGTGTCTAGGCAGCTTGTGCTCGTCTCGACTAATCCATTGAACAACTTGCTACATAGCACAACCACATCTGTTAGGGTAAGCTTGCATATCACATTGCAGCTGGATTGTTACTCCTATGGCTCAACCATTCAGCCATCCTGTTGGAATATCCACCTTAGTGAAGATTATTTGGAGTGTTTTCTAAGATGTACCATAATGGAGCAATTTTGTTTGCAAAGGCTCCTACTTTATACTATTCAATAACAATTGGGAACTAAAATGTAATTTTCAGACTAATAAACAGTAAGCGGATCCCTAACTCCCAATTCTTCTACACACGCACCAAAAAAAAAAAAAAAAAGAGGAATTAGTTCCTCCATCCCAATTTAAGTGTCTTACTTCTCTTTTTGGTTTGTCCCAAAAAGAGTGTCTCTTTCTATATTTAGTAAGTTGACTGTTCAAATGAAAAGTTTAAAATCACACGATTCAAAGTACATTTTAATACATTAGACACATCTTTAATTTAGGACCACAAGATTCAATAGTATAATCCCACCAGGTGCGGTTTGGGGAGGGTAGAGTGTACACTGACCAAGGTAGAGGTAAGGTTTGCATACACTCAGTGGCGGAGCCACACCCCGGCAAGGGTGTTCAACCTTCGGTGAAAAATTATATCGTGTAGATATGTCAATTATTACGTATTACAGACATATATTACATATTGAACACCCTTAATATATAGATTATATGAATTCGAACACCCTTGACAAAATTCCTAGCTCTGCCAGTGCGTACACTCTACCCTTCCCATACTCCGCCCGGTGCGATTATATTGGGTATGTTGTTTTAAGATTCAAAAGTATCTCTTTATTTTCAAAGCTTCCTACTTTCATACTATTCAATAACAATTGGGAACAAAGAATGTAATGTTTCAGCCTAATAAACAGTAAATGGACCCCTAACTCCAATTCTTCCACGCTAAAAAAACAAAAGAAGCCACACAAATCTGGAAATTAAGCTCATTTGATTAATGGTACCTGCAGTGAGACGATCGAGGGTGGAAGAGAGTTGATCTTGACTACGACACGTGGCGGCAGCGCTATCATCAAATTCCTTAATTATTGATGAAATTATAGTTGAAAGCCCCTTCGCTAAGGGAGAATTTGAAGTGTCGCTGTTGTTGACGTCATCGCCGCCGCAATCGGCGGGGATACTGGTGGTTGAGTCATGCTCCGCCGTGTCGGACGGTTGTTTTTCTGATGCTTCGCTTGACATTCTTTTTTCCGGTACTCGTCAGCAGGAATATTCACTCGTCTTTTATATAACTTCTTTTTTTTTTAAAAAAAATATCAAAATTTTCTTTTAGGGGATTCAACTGTCACCATACCTAATGCATCTTTTATATACTTCACTAGAGGATATAATTTTATTTTTTTTTTCCTTTTGATATGTTGGATCGAGAAAAGGGTAAAAGAAATGGACAACTTATATAAATAACTATATTTTATGAGCAATTAATCATCCGTAATTGTTTTTCTCATATTTACAATTCTTAGCTACCATTAGACATTTTCGTTGTATGTGACTGTATTTGAGTATATTTGAACACACTGTTCAGTTGTATCCAATCTTATTTGATGTCACGTGTATTTGACTGTGTTTGAATGTATTCGAGCTACCGCGAAGTTGAATGTATTCACTATATTTTAATGTATTTCAACAAAATTTCAAAATACACTATGTACATTCAAAATACATATAAAGCCAAGTACATTCAGATACAGGACAGGAAGCAAAAATATATTCAGCTACAAGATAAGAAGCCAAAGACATATTAGATACAAGACATATGAGCCAAATACATATAAGATACAAGACATATGACCCAAATACATATGACGAAATACACTCAGATACAAAGGAGAAGAAGCCATGGATTCTAGCTAGACGAGATTCATTTTAAAGGGGAGAATACAATCAAAACCGGTCGAATCACCAGCGAAATACAAAATAACACTGTAGTTACACCAAAAAAATGAAAAATACATTCAAATCCTTTTAAAAAATACACTCTATGTACACTAAAAAATGGACCATACAATCAAATCCGGTCGGATCTCTGGCGAAAATATAAAATACAATTTAGATCTGAAATGGGACGAAAAGAAGGAGTTAGACTTGGTGAACGAGTTGATGTCGTTGAATCTGAGCCGTCGGATCTCCCGTTGTGGATCTGAGCGGCGAGATGTGCTGGTTGCTTGTGGTTCGCGGAGCTTTAGTTGCTCGTCGTAGGAGAGCTCCGGCAATTGTGTAAAAGAGAGAGAGGAGAGAGGTGTTGTTGTCGGAGCTATGGCAGTGGGGCGGTGGCGGCTGTGTTAGTGAATAGAAAGGAGAGAGAAAGTTTTTCAGGGTTTGGATAAGATGAAAAATCTAAAATGTGTAGTAAGGGAGAATAGAGAGAGGTGTGTGTATTTTGGCATAGCTATCCGTGGTAATTTAAAAAAATTAATTTAGCTACTAATATAAATAAATCAAAAGGCATTTATTATCAATAATTATCTCTTAGAAGAAGGTACACCAAGTAATTTTTTCAAAAAAAATCTCGTCAATTAAGGAAAATAGGATAAATTTATCTTTTGTTTAATTTGGTTGTAAATGTATCTTTATCATAGTGAATTTATTTTGGTTTACTCCTCGATATGAAAAATAGATAAAGTTGATCTCAATTATGTCCTTAGCGTTGGTGAGTTGGCTTATATTTGCCGCTCAAAACTAACGACTTTTGCAAAAAAAAAAAATGTCTTTGCTATTAGTATGCTCGATTATGTTGCTTCGGTTGCTCCAATTGAGTCCATTTAAGTGCTCACATCTACAAGTTAATGTTTTTAAGGTTAATTAATGACAAAATTTTCGATATTCCACTATCAATTTTATGTTTAAATGATAAATCTTAAGACAAATTCGTGATATACTTTCAAGGATACGTTCAAATCACTTAATCCATACTTATCAATGAAATTCTTGCCAAAATCCCTTAAAGGATGGTACCCAAGGTCTTCAAATGATAAATAATAAATTAAAAATTCGAAACTAGACGAATGATGCTTTTCCCATTTTGAACTTGTGATGTGGGGCATGCACCGCGTGATAGGTCAGAGTGCTTTGGTCGTGCGATGAAAGTTGCTTTCATATTCACTCTAAGAAAGGAAAACTTTGTGAAAGTTTAAAAAGAAATTGAGTGAGAAAAACCAAGTCTGCAGCCAAGAGAAAAGAAAAGTCAGTCAACCATAAAGGAGTTAAAAGCGCGTACAACTTCAATGCCTTTGTTGTTTAGGCATGAACGCACGCAACAGAGTGCATACTTTGTTTATTTCCCAACTTCAATGCAGACGAAATTCGCTTGAATCCCTTATATCTCACCATGCCAACAAGATCTGAAACGTAATACCAACCTATACTAAGCTATAAAATATAAAACAAAACACAATTACTCAAAATAAAAGTCTGGATTGTCATATTTGTTGACCAACACTCTTGTTATGATTATTAACATTTCTCTTGAAAGTATCACACATTGTGTCCACATGACAACATATATTGTGACAAATAAAATCTAACGTATTATGTGATTTTATTTTAAATTTACTGCATTGCAAAACATAAACGTACCCGATAATGCTTTTGTATGAATTTAAAAGGATAAATTGAATATATTATCACATAATACATAAACATGATCCTATAGTATTTTCGTATGAATCTAAAAGACTATCTTTTATTGTTTGACACACGATGCTCGATAGCATAATAGTCTATCATGTTTTGCAAAGAGTTAATATGTTATTAAAGAGTTAAATCAAATATAAACTTATAAACTGTGTGGCCAAACTTTTAAAATGTTAACGTAATTTTCTTAAAAAATATTTTAAAACGAAGATATTTCATCAAGCTGTTGTTGATGAGTGCCTCCAGTAGCTTCTATTATTTTCAACTTTTAAGCAGGAACTGAACAAATATATATTCTCAAATATAATAATATATAATTTTGAGTTTTTAACACAAGGATACCTATATAAATTCATATTTACCAAACTAATCATAATCCATAGTAACTTTCTTTTTAGATCTTTATGTTATTTTGTCTATGCCATTCTTTTTCGCAATTTAGCACTTAAATTATTTTTAATAATATTGATAAAAAATTAAATTAATAACAAAAATACTTCTCAAATAATTTAGTCAAACACAAAGTGCTATATTTACTATAATAATATTAAAAAATACATTTAATTAAAAGTACTTTTTTTAAAAGTTGATTTTGGCGGTTTCATCAAACATTACAGTATATATATCCATTTTATAATTTTTGGAAATTTGATCTGGTTTAAGAAAAACGGTGTTTAAAAAAAAATGTTTTTCTTCTTCTTCTACTGAGTAGAATTTATTCGGAGATTAAAAAAAAAAAAAAAAAAAAAAAAAAAAAAAGGAAAAGAGAAACACGATTGGCAAAATGACATGAATTACTAAAATGCCCTGCTAGGAACTAGGGTTTATTACCTCCCTATAAATACACAATAGGAGGCCACATTCGCTTAAAGAGAGACTCGACGGTGAATTTTGAGCAAAGATGAGGGCCAAGGTTTGTTTTCTTATCCTAAATTATGCATTTTCGTTTTAATTTTCCGGTTATGTTAGCTCGAAATTGATTTTTTCATGTTGATGTTTCGATTAAGTTATTTAATTGTTATTTCATAGTACTAATCTGGTCTCTAATTGCTACGGTGGATTAGTGTACCTAATAGCTCGTGTTTTAAGTTGTGTTTTGTTTAAACTTAAATTTTGCAATTGATATTTGCTAGTAATGATCTGGTTTACGTTTGATATAGTGGATTAGAGGAACTATTGACTATTTTTTTGGTTGAATTTATTGTTACCCATTTTTTAATTGTGTTAGCTCGAAATTGAAGATTCGTGTTGCTTTTTTGGGAATACAAAATATTATTGGATATAGGTCGTGTTTTAAGTAGTATTTTTGTTTAAACTTAAATTTTGCATTGCTAGTAGTGATATGGTTTGTGTTAGCTATGATGAACTAGAGGACTTATTGCTTTCGTTAAGTTTCGTGTTGTCCTCTACCCACGTTTGAACTCATTGATTGATTCTGCATACCCCGAAAAAAAAAAATCTTTATTTCTCATACATACCGTGTAAGGTTGTTGAGGGTCTACGAATTAATGTTGGTCGGACTTTCCAAAAAAATATGATGTTCCTCCTAGCTGCTCAAGAGAGAATTATAACCTCTTATTTAGGTTGCTATTATAAGACACGAGATACTGCCTTCCTCACTAACTTCACGTTATAGAAAACCACATATCTGGGAAATTCATGCACTGGACAATTTGTTTGTACTTTTCACTTGCTTTATAGTTTACATGATTGGAGAAAAATCAGTTAGATTCAGCAAGTTTTGGAATTGAAAATGCTGTCTTTTGACTTCTGTACTGTTTATTGTTCCTAATTGGAGCCCTTCAAGGGCTCTTCGGTGGCTTCTTTATTTTTTTGCTCTGCATGATATAACTATTATGTTTGCTTCAGATTCTTTCTGGATTTTGCGGACTTTCTTTGGTTATAGCAAATCCACCCTTCTTACACGAAGCTTTGTTAACAATTGAGAACCATATAGCGTATGAAATTCATGCGCTATAGCCTATAGGTACTTATGTTCCATTTATTAACACATTACTTTGGTTGCGGACTGTATAGAAAGCCCCATTAGTTGGCGTATTCATGACTTGCTGTGAGAAATTAATTGCTTAGACTGGTTTCTCAAGCGCATGAAATCCCACGTGTCCTCTGTTACCTTGTCAAAAAAAAAAACCACATGCCCTGCACTGGTCCTCTGACTCGTTTTCTAACCCGCACCATTCCCATGAGATTTCTCACTCTTGTTTGCATGCCCAACCCTGTTGGTCAGCCTGTATTTGTGGTCAGCTCCATGGTATCACCCCCTTGCCTTTCCTTGGACCTCTAACCTCCCACATCTCCATCATCTATTCCTCCTATCTCAAGGCAGAATAGATTTCAGAGAGAATGGTAGAAGAGTTGATAGATAATTTTTTTTCTTATTCACTGTCTAACCAAGTATGATAGGAGATGCACTTATCTTTTGCAAGAGTGGTGTAGTGGATTACAATTGAAAGTGGAATAAAGATAGAACTAATGTTGAAATCAGTGGACTCCTCAATAAGCTTAGCTCACTGACGCTGGAATTTAGTGTTTTAGTAACATTGCCTTGACAAGTTGACATATTGTTGGCTGGAAGTCATCTTCTGTATTCAGATTTCTTCTTGTTCTTTCGTGATGTCTTCACCCTAAATTCCCTTTTATGTGGTGAACTACCTATCATGAGCATGAATATGTTTGAGACAGACTATTATTTTTCTAGTGCATGAATTAGATTTTTTTGATGTGTTGGGTCTTTTGAGATCTAATGTTGGGGTAGGTCGGTAGGAACAATCTGAAATCCTGGGTTTCCATGAAAGAAAGAATCTGTAGCCTTTATTTGAAAAAGAATGTGCTGGGTTAATGTGCGCCAGGAATGGCATAGAGAATTTTTGGATATAGATGTTTTGAAAAATGTGGCCTAATACGCTGTTGCACTGCAATATTCCATTTATGAACAATAACGAGTTAGCTGAGATTTTGTTTCCTTGTACCATTGTAATTGCAACTACCTATAATGTTTTTTTTTTTAAATGCAGTGGAAGAAGAAGCGTATGAGGAGACTGAAGAGGAAGCGCAGAAAGATGAGACAGAGATCTAAGTAGAGCAGGGATCCAGATGCCTAGGATGGTTTCTTGGGTGAATCTTCTGCCTTCTACTACCGCTGTCCATCTCTGTGGCAGCTCTGAAGAATGGAGGTTGTCCGTTGTTTGAAGCTGCATTAGTTGATCTACTATGTTCTATGAAGGAGCTTAGTTTTAGTTTTAAAGTGCTAGTAAGGATGTTGATTTGTGGTTTTGAGATAACTTGCTAGTTTTGTCTACCAAAGATGTATGTCAGATTATCTTGAACCTATTCTCTTTTGAGCTGACGTTATTGAGAGGATCTCTCTTTGTCTGGGCTGCATTTCATTTGAATAAAGTTTGGCTATGAATATTATGCTTCGAGTGATGTTCTGAGGATGAACAGTCTCCAAGTGAAACGGGTGCTTGGTCTTGATCTAGTGCGATCTTGGCTCGTCCTTGCTCTATTCAGGAATATGAAGGCACAGGCATGAATACAGAGGCTTGGGATCGAGTCCTCGACAAAACTAATATTGAATTCTGAATCATCTTGAATAACAGTTATCATGTTAATTGTTAAAACAAGTGTTTATACCACTTTAATGTGGGTCTACAAACATTGAGCATAACTTCCAATTGCCAAAATAAAAGGAAATAATGAAACAAAACATTGCCATGTATCGTTATTGCTGATTTTTTTGCGTCTTTCGAGCGTGTAAACATTTCAATGCTCAAGAGAATAACAGGGAATAGATGAATATAAGGAGAGGGGCTAGCGTGATACCGAGGGGAAGGAAAGAAGTTGGTAACTTGGGAAAGAGTGATATTAGAGTGCAAATATCACTTGCTAGCAAAACTCTACATTTAGCCGCTTGAGTTGAATTATCTTCATTTTCGAAAAACGACTAACCATAATTAGGATGAGTGGAACCTCCTAAACACTTGGGAGTCATTTATTTCCTGTTGACAATATTTGCTGCACACAGAAGATGGATTTCATATCTCGCCCAGAAATGCTATAATTAAGATGAGTTGAACCTCCTAGACACCAGTGAGTCATTTATTTCCGTTTGTGTTTTTACAAATATTTGCTGCACATATAAAACAAGAATTTTCACTTCCCACACCAAGTCATAGATTTACTCACTAGCTGCAGCTGCAGAATTTACAAAATATGTTCAAAATTTCAACATACACGGAAAAAGAAGAGATGCAGTAATTTGTAGCCACGCTAGACACTACACCTCAGGCAGCATCAACTTTCTCGTGCTCAACATTTACTGAAGACAACTAATTAAGAGAATGAGGAGGGCATTTGACCTCAATCTGTCTCACCAATGGAGGCATATGTGAAGTTAAAAGATTAATTTGGAACTGAACCTCAAAAGAATTAAGAATGGCACTGTAATGAAAAGAATTTCAGCATTGCTACGATTTCTACAAAAGACTGGGTTAATATGCAATGTTGCCGCGGGAAACAAGCTGTAAGGTTACACTTGGAAAGCAAATACTGTATGTATGTATATCATACAATAGGCAACTAGCAAGAAATCTTTATTCGACAAAGGAGATATATTGCCATTTTCGTAACAGCAACTTCAGTAACAAAAGAGTAAGCTTTAGGTAAAAATACAGAGAGAATCGGAAAGTTTCACTCACCTCTATAAAGCCTACTATGAATCAACTACCATATCCGTAAACCAATTATCCAAAGGGTTTATTAGTTGCGTAAAATTCCCATCTGACAGGCAGGATGAGAATAATTTTGTTGATTTGGTGTATTTAGCCTATGCTGATGAATAACCTTTTTTGTGAAAAATCAGCATACTGCCATATCCTCAAGCTCATATTGCATAACAAGTCTTTCAACGGTATTTCTACTTATTACTTCTTTCAGATGCAATTCCTTTAGGACTAGTGATGCAAGCTCCCTGTGTTCTTCATGTATGATCCCTTCAACTAGAATGGTATACGTTATCTCATTTGGCATATAACCTTTTCTGATCATATCCTCAAATACCTTTAGCGACAAGTCTGTCCTTCTGGATTTGCATAGACCAAGCACAAGCGCATTGAAATTGTCGACATCAGGCCTATATCCATTTTCCTCCATGATGTAGAATACATCAACAGCAGCCACCAACATCTTCTCCAAGCACAACCCTCTGATCAATGATGAATATGTGTAAGAGTCGGGAGTAAATCCGTGGGCTGTCATGTCATACAAAAGTTGAAACGCCGCGAATGTGTTTCCTTTCCTACATAAACCAGAAATCACAGCTCTAAAGAAATCATGAGTAGACGAGCTCTGTTTAATCCTCAAAGCTTGGAGAATCGAGAAGGCCTCATGCACTAATCCTTCTTCGCAAAGCACAGCGATGGAATTAAACGTCCCTTCATTAGGACTACAATGTCGTTCCAACATTTGATCAAGACACTTAATTACTGCATCCACTTTCCTATCCTTGCATAAACGTGCAATTATCGGATTATAGCTAGCAGCAATCGGCTTAAACTGTTCTCCATAGTACATCTCGTCTAGAATCTGGATGGCGTGATCGGTTTGGCCATGAAGAGCAAGGGAACTAATCAATATATTGTAGGTTACTATAGACGGTGAACGATCTTCTCCAACCATTTCCGCTAAGAGCTCGTTCGCTTCATCCCAACGTCCTTCAAAACACAAACTCCTCAACAAGATATTATAGCTAACAACATTAGGATTAAACCCCTTCAACGGCAAGTTTCTAAAGAATTGTTTTGCTTCATCTATTCTTCCTTCTTTGCACAAACCAGTCAAAAGAACATTGTAACTAACCAAATTAGGCTTTCCACCTCTAGCAATAATAGTGTCTAAAAGCAACATTGCTTCATTAACCCCTTGTTCTTTATAACTAGCCTCAAGCAATATAGAATAAGTATATGCATTTGGTACTAACCCTTTTTGAATCAACTTTTCCACAAATTGCAAGCTTTTGCTCAAGTTCCCCCTCATACAAAGTCCTCTTATAAGAGAATTGTAAGTCACAGTATTAGTAGGATAGCCATATTCCTCCATTTTATCAACTAATTGCATAGCATGACCAACATTTCCTCTTTTGCACAAATTATTCACCAAGAAAGTGTATGAAGCTGCATCAGGTATAGTACCAGAACTAACCATCATTTCCATAACTCTAGCAGCTTTTCTGAGTTTATTACAATTACAAAGATCATACAAAAGCTGAGTTGCATGAGTTTTATCAGGCTTTTGGCCTTTACCTACCATGTATTCCAAATACAAAAAGGCATCATAAAGCCTAAGTTCTTTGTTTCTTGGATCATTTTTACCTGACCTCCAATTAGGTAAAGTAAAAATACTACTACCCTTTGATGAAGCTATTGGTACTTGTTCTTTTAGAGGTGGACTTAAATGGGAAGATGCTAAATTTCTTGAAATGGACTTAGTATGGAAGAAAGATGGGAACTTTGGTGTGTGGGTAAAAAATCCACAAGAATTTCTTGCATTATCTGGTGATGGATTTGTTACTGTGGACACTGAATTTAAAGGGACAGCCATGAAATCAAGAAAATGATTTGAAGTCAGTGATAGCCTAATCTAGAAATGTCAACTATTGAACCAGAAAAGAATCATAAAAACAAAAATATGATCTGGGGTGTTAAGGAAACAGTGGAAAGGAACATACAATAGGGTCTTTTAGAGAAGCTACGCCATTCTTGATGATTCAGAGCTTTTCTCCTCGCTAGTAATTGTACAATATTCAGTTCTAGAGAAAAAATGGGTTTCTTTTTTAAAGTTAGTACTAGTAAAAAGGAGTATAGATCAGTTGAGCTGCAGCTAGTGTTGGGTCGAATGTGTCCACTCCCTCCTGATATTATCCAAAAGATGGGTATGGGACCAATGAGCAAAGTCCCTTTTTTGTTACTTTTTTCCGAGTTTTTTTGTTTGTTTTGAGCTTGAAAATAGAAAAATATATGAATGGAAAGATAGACAACTATGACTCTTTACAATGCGAAACTCTAATATGGATGAAGCAACACTAATCAAACTAGAAAAAAATAAAAATAAAAATAAAAATATATATATATATATATATATATATATATAATACTAAGCAATTGCAAACTAGATGGGTCAGCATTGCCTGTTACTTGTCCTGGGTGAACACCCATTAACGGTGCATCACAAAAAGGAATAGATCGTTCAAAAACAGTGTCCATAACATCATCAAAATAAGTACTAATGCAAGAGTCTGGGTTCCCCCTATATTCATGCTTTAGTACCGGATGGCCCAACGCCATTAGTAAAGACCTGAATTCAGAGATAATATTGTTATAAGGTAAGTGTCCATGTGTTATCATATGTATTACCTCTATTGAGTCAGTGCTGATCTCAATTGATTTTAAATTATGCTCCACAGCTAGTCGAAGACCCTGCATAAGACTGGTTAGTTCAGCAAGATTATTAGTTGTATGGGGTAGGCCTTTCATGTATCCCAACACCCATTGTCCATGGCAGTCCCTTATCACCCCCCCCCCCCCCAACAAATCCCCCCCTTTCCTGGATTGCCAAAGCATGATCCATAGTATTAAGCTTGTAATGATTAGGGGCAGGAGGTTTCCATTTGATGGAGATTGTAGTTTTGGTTTTAACTATGGGGTTGGAAGAACATACTAGTGAGAATTCAATATCTTGGGTGTAAAGAGTCTAAGGAAGCTTGGTCATGCCTGTTTATGAAAAGATTGTTATTCTTGTTTAGCCATATGCCCCAGATTAAGAAAGATAGGAGTTGTTCCTAGCTGATCAAATGGTCAAAGTCTAGTTACTTAATTTTGTTCCACCTATTGGCCATAGAGGAAAGGCTACTGAATATGGTTGTAGTGGCATTATGGGAAGAGTTGTGCTGTGTAACTTGGTGCCAAAAGATTTTACTAGTGCCACATTCAAAGAAAATGTGATTGATATCTTCCTTTTGATGGCCACAATGTTTGCATGCAGAGTTGATATTAAGGCCAACGGAGTGTAGATAGGAAGAGGTAGGGATTCTGTTATGGTTGAACAACCAGAGGAAAGATTTAATCTTGTTAGGTGTTTTAAGTTTTCAGATCCAGTTGAAATTTTGGTTGTACTCAGGGGGAACACTGTTCAGGAGTGAGTAGGCAGTTTTTGTACTGAATTCATCATTGTTGAAGAGTCTGCAATGGTCTGAATCTTCCTCAGTGGACAGAGGTGCTCTGATGATATCTTTGATGTTTCTGGGTAGATCAAAAGAAAGGTTAGCAAAGTTCCATTCCCATTAGAATGTAGATCTAAGACCTTATAGTGTTCTTCATTTCTATTCAGGGGTCCTATAATTTGGCTTCTAAGGGTAGGACTATTGGGGATCCAATGGTCAGTCCAGAAATTTACATTATTCTCATTGTTTGCTACCCATTGGGTGCCCTGCCTACAGTATTTGTATCATTCAAGGATATGTTTCCAGGTTCTAGAGCACTGGTTGCTATTTGCAATCCTACAGTTTCTAGCAATTAATGGTGAGGCCAAAGAGATTCAGGTTTCTTAAGGAGTCTCCAGGTCAGCCCTACAAGGATAGCTTTGTTCTTGATCTCAGCTTTCGGCATACCAAGTCCACCTTCATGTTAGGATC
The DNA here is from genome assembly GCF_029784015.1 of Lycium ferocissimum. Classification (NCBI taxonomy): domain Eukaryota; kingdom Viridiplantae; phylum Streptophyta; class Magnoliopsida; order Solanales; family Solanaceae; genus Lycium; species Lycium ferocissimum. Next base: position 32,289,028 of record NC_081352.1, on the reverse strand, counting down.
TGGTGAGGGTTTGCCAACCCACAAGATGCATCTTTTTCTTGTCAACAGTGGTTCCCCAGACAAAATTTCTCTAAGTTCTATTAATTTGTTGAGTAATCTTAGTAGGTACTTAGAGGTTTTTGCTAAGGTGGTCCTGCCAGCTATGTTGAGGAACTTGGTTTTCCATCCAGCAAGCTTAGTATTAAGGTTGTCTAAAATGAATTGGTAGTCAGAATTTTTTAATTTCTGGTGCATGATAGGAAAACCAAGATATTTACCAAAATTATTATTAGCTTTACAAAGTAGTTTGACCTCGGCTTGGGCAAATCTTCAAGGTTAAAAGTCAAAACTTCTTAAATTTAAAATTTTGCCCCAAGCACAAACGGGATCAAAATTCAAGATCTTCCACTTCCAAAGTCATTCAAGTCATTCCAGTAAATTATTCAAAAAGTCGTAAAGTATAATATTCTTTAACAACTAATTTAGATGAATATAGTCTCATCTATGAAATGCTTGAATTGAAAGTAGGGGTGGCGATATTTGTTCAATATACCAAAAAAGACGAATATATCTACGTCGTGGTATACTTGGAAGAAGACCAAACAGAGAGCAAAGTATTTGCTAAACTGAATAAAAAAAAGGAATATAATGAGATTGATACCCCGAGTGAAAATTACGAGTCATTTCATTACTAGACTAGATATTATATAAAAGTGTTTTATCCATTTCAATTTATATGAAAGAACCCTCACGGGTTGGTTCAGTGGCAATTGATGACGAGCCTTGGGGCTCCTTTCAAGGTCTCAAGTTCGAAACCCGCTGGGTGCAAACAATTTCGAGGCCATCTGGACCTGGGAAACCCCGAATTACCCATGGTGCACTTGCGGGAAACTCGTTTAGGCTGCAATGCTGGTCGGGGCTCAAAGAGACTCGGACACCCGGTGCTTAATCAAACTTTATATGAAAGTATCCTTTTATTACGAGGTGCATGTCTTAAAATATTTAATATTATTTCATCGTTTTTGTGTAACTTTGCTGTGATATTTCCTTGTCAAGCTGATTTTTTTAACCACTTCTCTAATATTATCTGCCACATTCACTAATATAATCGGACTGAAATTAAGGAGTAATAACTTGGGGATATAATTTGTTTATTTATGTTCTTTTCAAGAGCTGAATGCCCTTCGTATTGCTTTGCAAGCTGTTAGTAGTAATACTATTAGCCCATTAGGCAGCTAGAAACACTGTCCACGTCTTCAGAATGGAAACACTTGTCTCCCTCTCTTAGAAGAACAGCCACGGTGACCCCTGCACTGCTTATAAAACTCTGCATGGGACTAATTGAACCAAGTCCATTCTAGTTGCCAATTTGATACCCAAAAGAACTAGAAAATAGAGAAATAATCAAAGGGTGTATTGAAAAATCATGGCAAAGAGCAAAGATGATATTAGTTATGGGACAGCTCAAGCAAGACTATCTGAAGATGATGCGCTTAGAATAAGGTACAAAGCGGGTACTCCTCTTGAAGGAGGAAAAATTGCTGATTCTCAACCTGTGGACCTCTTTTCAAGTGCTCGTAATATTGAGAATCAACAAGGAAAAATTGCTGAATCTCAACCTGTTGACCTCTCTTCTAGTGCTCGTAATATTGCAGCAGCAAAACAACCCCAACAAGAAGAAAAAACTCAAGATTCTTCTGATCAAGGAAAGAATACTTTAGTTTATGAAGATGAGAACATGGATAAAAATCTGCCTCCAGCAGCTGCAACTCTAATGTTTGATGGCAAGACTGCTGATAATTTGATAACAAATCCTCCCTAAGTTGGAACTAATAACCTCATCATCGGTTTTAAGCTTTCGTTGTTTGGCACATGTTTGTGAAGGATCTTTGGATCCTTCTGTAATCGTACTGTTGAAAAATAATAAACCTTTATTTAGCTACTTCTTCCTACTGCTCTGTGTGTGTGGGTGGGGGGTGGGGAGGGGGGGTTCTTCCAGTTTTAACATAATTAAAGTATTAATTCATTGTATGCTCTCTTGTAGGAACATAACAGCATTAATATTCTTGTAAACCAATCAAGGTATTAATTCATTGTATTTCCTCTTTTCTCTTGTGGGAACACAACAGCAAATTAAAGGCAGCACATTTAAATAGTGACTATCTTTTTGCGCTTATGAATGTTACACTATAAAACACAACATGACTACCGTGAAGCATTCGATTCCTGCCTTAATGGCATACTCAATAAGTTACATGCTACAAAAATAAGTATCCAGACAAAGACATCTAATCATGCTACCAAAATTTTCAAACCCACTTAATCTGGGCTTTTTTTTCTTGAACACAGACAGCTTTACGAAATGGTTGCTTCATTCTTGGACGTGATTATAAGTTGAGCACACCATGGGAGTACGATATGTGCATGTCATGCAGCTCTCTCAGCTACAACAGGATCAAGCCGAACAACAATGTTGCCTTCTCATCAATGAACATAGATTAGACCAGTGAGACTGCCTTGCAACAAAGCTCAACCGGACACTACTGGCAATCACTCAACTGCAGTAGTCCTCTTCTGCAATAATGATTCCAGGAATGTGGAACACAATTTAGTAAGAGGAGGAAGATTGTGAGATGGTCCACTGAATAGTGTCTCCCAATGTCTTTCTGATGGTACTGATGTGATAGATGGGACTTCTTTTCTCTCTAAGCTAAATTCCGGTAGGTCACCATAGATAGATGCATATCCAAACTTTCCTGCAGATAAGAATAAGCATATAGTTTCATCAGTCATCTTTAAATTATCTAAAAAACACTGTTTTCTGAAATACATAAAGCTTTGTGACATATTAGATTAGACATGAACTTAGGTTTATTGGACACACCTGTTTCCTCAAGATCACCAAGATTTCCTCGGCTTATCTTATGTATTTGGTTGTGACTGTTGAATGGATCAAAAAGCACATATTCATGATCAATGTTTAGGTAAGCTAACAGCAACTGCACTGATCTGCCATCAGTAACACCATCCTCCGACTTAGGACTTCCACGAATGAAAGCAAGTGAAGAACCTTTTGCCTGTAAAGAGAAAGGATGAGATGCAAACAAAGTAAAGACGTCCAGTTCTAGCTCCAGTTATACGTACCTCTACCAATATATGAACTAAATTAGAAAGGCAAGAAACTGTCAGAAAATACACACAACATAATGCAGAGGCCGTCTTCTGAAGGGTGAAGGTGACAGAAAAATAGAAGAGATTCACCAGGGTGCAGGAGACACAAGGGAATGAACAACAACACGAGGGAATGAAGACGGACAAAAACTAGGACAGGCTGAATGTTATTATTTTCTCAACAGCCTTAACAAGATTAATATTCACCACCTCTAAACAAGTAAAAGGTGATTTGACAACTGACATCAAGTTCCCAACTAAAAACTTTGGAAAGAAAAAAGAACTCAAAATTTGAGGATACAGGAGTCAATACCTTTCTTACAAACCAGCTCGCTACGGGAACAGGATCGCCAACGTTGAATAATAAGATCACCCCTTCCATACTCGAAGTTGTGGCTTCATTGGACATCACAGATCCAACTGACTTTGGGAGAAGGACCAAGATGGCAAACAAGGAATCATCCATTGCACAAGTTACAGCTGCAGTGATGAATAAGATACTAGTTGGGATGAAACATTACAAATGATTTACGGTAATGTTTGACACATTACACAACAATAAATAGATTGTGCCAAACAGACCCCTCCCTCTCTCTAACCTTAAAAATAAATGATGACAGAATTATCATAAGCTGCCAAAGCAGGTGGTTCACTGTTGTCTGAAGTTTATTGGGGCAGAGTATGTGAAACAAGATATATACGAACCTTCTATCTTAAGCTTGTAAGACCATGATACAGACAGCTTTGACATGCTCCACACTGATACTTGTGCATTAGAACCTTGCGATGTGGTTACAATATACTCTGACTTCCCAATAAACGCTAACGAAGAAATTGGCTGTACATAGAAAATAGTTTAAATGAGAAAAGGTATAGATCAATATAAAAAGAATAATAGAGGTGTACAATGTGCCACAAGGAAAGCATCAAATCTGCAAATATTTTTTCAACATTTCTTGTCGAGGTATTTTGATTGTTTCCTTGGGCTCATAATTCTGTTATTTATTTAACAAAAAGGAAAGCTAGCCGATTTGCCGTCCAATGAAATTTTCCAGACAGCAACTCAGAAGTGACTCATAAAGAACAACTTGAGGTAAAAAGGATACAAATACTAGGTAAAAAACTTTCTTTCTCCAAGGCAAGTGATTTAAATTTTGAACTATAGGTCCATAAGAGTAAAATTTATACTGGCATGTCAAGAACTTACCTCAAGACTCTCCCCAACTGTCGCCACAAGAATATTCTTCTCTGGATCCCACAACGTAATAACTCTTTCTGCAGCTACAGCCAACACAGAACCATCTCCGGAAAAGGCAGCAGCTGTCATTGGCTTTTTCCTGTGAAAGGAGAAAGTCATGTCAAACAAGAAAATAGAGGTCCTATCAATTTATTATGTTGTAGTCATCAACATTGGCAGAGTTTAAACAAGCCGCCATAAATCATAGAACACTAAATGCAAATGACAGCTAATCGCTACTGTTCATGTGCAAATGAAATGGAACTGAATGAACATCAAAGGAAGTGGCATTTTCATCTTGAAACTCTTTTCTCAAACAGTTAGGATTTTCTTAAGCGGTTGGTCAACGATTTATCTGACCATTGTAGTCATTTTTTAAAGATGAATAAAACCAATAACGTGACTTCTCTATGATGTAATATTTAAGCCAAACATACTTGTAAGAACCAACAGAATGGCATGTCCATCCAGCATCTTGCTTCCGGTCTTTTTGTCGCATCTCCTGACTTCCGACCCAAACCTACCAAACAACATGTCGTTAGTGAATGCATAATTTCACAATTTCATTTAAATTTATCTATTTACCTTGAAATCAGGACCCGTCGAGGTGGTAACAGCCATGTGACGTGAAGGATGGAAAGCAATGGACAAAATACCAGAATCTCTGCAAATCCAGCAGAGCTTGAAAGTCAAATTTATGAAAGGAAACTAGAGTATAGATAGATCTTACAAGAGAGAAGTACTGTCTAATCAATTAGAGCACAAGCTAATACATATTTGAGACCAAAGGAACTCCGAGAATTAGATAAAAAAGAACCTGTGGGGCTCATAGACAACAGTGGATAAGCTGAAGTCTTTATTTGAAGAGCTGCACGACCAGAACTTCAGACTTACAAGACCTCCTATTCCTTCTTCAGCAAGCCTGGTTTCTACAGTAATCATGACAGAACCCTCTGGAGAGAGAGCAACTAAATCCACTACCACCTGCAGTAGACCAAAAAATAACTCTTCAACCCTGGCAGTATTTTAACAGCCTGTTCACATTATTAAAATAATTTCAACTGAAGTACTGTTCTACATAGAAGGGTTTCTAACCATCTAGGCAATTTGTTCCAGGAGTCTGTTGTAATGTATAGTATGAAGACTATGGAACTCGAGCTATGAAGCACAAGATGAAGTTCAACAGGCAAATTATTGCCTATATCGGCTAAGTTTTTCGTTCTTCATTATTCCTAGAACTAGTTATGTGAGGCTCAAGATATAAAAGTAGATATTTTAATTAAAGAAATATAATTTGTGTTAGTACAAGTGTACAACAACAACAACCATATACCCATTGTAGTCCCACAAGTGGGTAATTACGTTAGTAATAATTAAATTTCATATAAGTATATTTTCAATATATGAAAGCAAAACTTTCATTCCACTTCTTTAATATTTTAACTTTCATTTTGATGAAATTATTTACTTCAAATCAAATGCGGAGCCAGAATTTGACATTTATAAGTTATGTATCCTAATTTTCTGAAGTTATTTAGTTCTAAATAAATAATCTATACATAGTTAATGAACTTTTAAGACAAATACATAATTTAACTTGTGCAGCGGATGGAGCTGCTCCTCCCTTAATTAGGGATTAGGGGTTCAAACATGGACATGGAAAAAATCTTTGGAGGGAGCGCTTCCCCCGAATGGGCGCAATACAGTGCAAATTATCTGGATTAATTGGGCTCAAATGCGGATATCGAGCACCAAACAGAAAATCAAAGAACATGAAAAATGAGGTAGGAGGTTCGATAGCTTTTGAAAAGTAGACCTTAAAAACAAAAAACAAAAAAATTTGACTTAAATAAATAAGATTAGGACCTAAAAGTAATTAATTAAAAAGTTTAAAAAAAAAAAATTGAAAATTCTTGTGAGGACTACAAAAGTCCCTAAGTTTGCCCTTATATATAGTAGTAAAATTTATTGGAAGATGAATTTTTTATAACCAATATATAAAGGGAAAATCCACATTCTGGTCTGAGCTCTGGAAATTCAAGCCTTCCTCCATCTCCAGAGTTCATAGAAATCACTTTCTGCCCCAAATTAATGAACTTCGAAGATCACTTTTCAAACATTTCATAGGACCATATGTGCAGCTATCTTGTTTTCAGATTCATGAGTATCATGTAAATTCATTAATGTCATGTTAGGTTCCGTTTCCTATGGATGGCATGAAACTTGGTGCAGAAGCACATGGTACAAGGTACTAGACAAAGCAGATCAATTTCTTAGGTTTTTTAATGCTAGTATATAGGTAGGTGTACAAAATTACGGAGTGGACTAGTCAAATACACAGACGAACTTTCAATCACATATACACATGCATATAAACAATTATATATACTGATTCAAATACTGTAATATAAATTTATATATGGCCATTCAGGACTACGCAAATAAAATAAGAAGATCAACAGGAAAAAATTCTATACCGTGACTTCATCAGCTGGTTGGTGGCTTCTTTCGCAAACTTGAACCTACAAATGGACAGATTGGGGCAAATCAACAGCTAACTCTGGTACAAAGTATACATTCTTTAAGCATTAAGGCAGGAGGAAAACTGCTTTCTAGCTCACAAAAGTACCATCTAATGTTTAAATGCTTGCTCTTCTCTAACCCCCTCTTCCCCACAAATCATTGGATATATCTAAAGCTTGCCTGTAAAACAAGAATGCATAGCTCGTAATCCTAAAGGTGGGGACATCAGATATCCAGGAAACGTACAAAAATTGAGGACAAATAAAGGCGAAGGCCTCTCTGTAAATTAAAGCAAAAGTAAACACCCCAAGGGCGCAACCACACTAACTAACCAACACAGGAAAAAAAAAAAGGGCATGAAGGTGTGCTACTGAAAAAGTATGAAACAAAATTAGCTTCTGAGTTCCTTTTCATTTTTCTTTTTTCTTTTTTTTTTTTTGGTCAATTTTTTCTTAGGTTCTACTTACTTTATATCTCCTTAGGTTCTACTTACTGAGAGGAAAAAAAAAAAAAAAAGGTAAAACAAAATTAGATTCTACTTACGTTCTATACACTTACCTCAGAAATCTCACGGTCATCAAACAAGCTATAGAACTGGATACAGTAATTTTCTGAACGTATGGCAACTAGTCCCGTGGCAGAGTCGAAAACAATTCCTTCAGATGAGCCATCAGACCTATCCAGAAGTGTGCTACGAAGCTGAAAATTAAAGCTGTAAGGACTCCCAAAGGGAAAATTTTCCATATATCATGTCAAAATATCAGGTACGATGGAGATAAGTGTTTTGAATGGATTAACAAGCACTCCAAGCAAAGATAAAATAGTACATGCGCATAGAAGATCATCCACAACCCACCGCAATTATTGGGTGAAGGAATCTTTATTATTGCTCATATACACGCTGTTTGTATTTATCATAACCAATCTACATAAAGCCCACATAAACAATATACATATGAAACCAAAAGGGAAAATGTGAGCCAAAAGTAACATGTACTGCTGCAAGAAGAATAGATTTGTTGTAGCGCTTGGAAACAACATTCCAAAGGTTACTACTCTGAATGCTCATCTTATATATCAACAAAATCAGTACTGAAGCTAGATTTTCTTCCCTTGATAAGTATTACGAACACAGAACAATATCCTAGCAAAATGATGCCAGGCATGAAGTCGCTTCTCCACTTTTAATCTTTTTTAATTGTGTATTTCCTCAGAGAGAGAAGAAGAAGAACAAACCTTGATTCCTTGAATGGATCTCAATACCTCCATCGAAGGCATTTTAAGAAGGTGGATTCGGTTATCTGCACAAGATATCTGAACAAACTTACTTAGTAAGAACAAAATCCAGTGGCAACTACCTTTACTTTATGGACAAATCTGCTTACAGAGGACAAAGAAGGATCAGATGAGATGGTAAAATACAAAAGGGGGGATCCTATTCGCGGGAGGAATTTCTGCTTCCCTGTGTCTAACTGCCAAACCACGAGAACTCCTTCTCTCCCACCTGGATCAAGTTAGAAAGTTGTTAAAGTTTAAGTAAACATCAAATTATAATACATTTGGTACTCTAAATTCCAAATAATTAAAGTTGCTCCTAAAAAGTTTCTACTACCTATGACTTTGTATACAATAAGTAGTCCACAAGAACATCCCATGAGTACAAGGCTCTATCCTTATGCTGCTCATAGTAATTTTATACCTGAGTAGAGATAGGCGCCATCAGAAGAAAAAAAGAGAACTTTCACTTCTGCAGAGTGCCAATGCCTTGTGGTACAAGAATCAGCATCATCGTTTCCCCTAACACCAGGGCTTTCCTCCATATCCTTCATTAGTCCTCCATTTCTCTGTTTATTTCTAGATGAGAAATTATGATCCCCAACACCCCTCCATATTAAGATCCTTCCAGTTACATCTCCAGCTGCAACAATTCTCTCTGTTGGATGAAAAGCTAGAGTGCTCAGGGTTTTCGTATGATGTAATCTGATTTTCTGAAGCACTGCTTGATCAGAATCTTTTGTTGGTATTTCCCATATGCGTAGCTTGCGCTTGTCACAGATGCCCATGTATCTTCCAGAGGAGCTAAGTGTTATAGACAGTGCGTTTTGACTCTGAGAGAAAGTTACAAACCTTGGTCATCCTCAATCGCATATGAAAATGCTATTGTAAGCTTTACTTTGTAAAATAAGGTAAGGGTAAGTATTTAACTGTTGCAAGCAATGATGTGAAAGATCATTGACACCTTAAGGAAGAAGATAATCTAGTTGTGACAGTGCTAATGGTATGGACGATCTAGTAGCAAAAGATAGCTCAAGACAACTTTTACACAAGCTAGAAAGAATTCAACATGAACCCACACATTTTGCCCCCGAAATACTTGCAGAATTGTTAGCATTAGTTGTTGCGATATAATTTTATAAGATAGATAAATTTTTAGTCATGGTGGGATCCGATACATAAATGGAAAAAAGGTAACTTCATAATGCTTTTTTAAAGAATCCCCATGACTTTTGTAATAGATTTTCTATTTGAGGCAATCTAAATTGGCACAGTTCTAAAAAGATAGAACACTAATCACAATTTAGGCAATTCAACAATGATTTACTGTTTGTTATTTGAAAACTGGCAAGTTAACAACGATCTACGGTTTTAGACCTAAAACCATCTTAGTGCACATTACTTTTATTTATGAGGAACCATCTTAGAGCAAAAATTCCAACAATGAACTGATACTGTTTCTACTGGGAAAAAAAAGAAAAAAACAGATGTTTTTTCTTCCCTGTAAAAAAAAAAAAAAAAAGCATGGCAGACAATTTTGCATACCTCAGCCAGAGTCACTCCACCAATCAAAGTAGACTTGGTTAAGTTACACTTCCTTATCTGCCACCATAAAGCATTACTCTCTCCTTTCTGTTCTTTGAACACTTTGGTAGATACATATGCAAAAAGATCAGAGGGCTTTTCACTACTCTCTGCGGGATGTGATGATAAACCTGGAATTACCTAGATGACAAAGGAGCAATAAGATAGATATGTCAAAATGCAACCACAAACAGTTTGAGAAAGAGAAGTTACTAGACCTGACTAGCAGTGAACAACCAAAATAAAGCAACAGCAAAGGTGAAGCTGGAAAGTGGCTTCCTCATGACGTGTTATCATTTTGTTCATGTATAATGCAATTTGTGAGTTTTCCAGGAATCTAATCCTACACTACTGGTATATAGGCAACTACCATTTCCTCAAGTAGGAAAGGAACTCACAGCTACTACTCCTAATTTTGTACCATTCAGGTACTTGCCCAAATATTGTTCCAGAAATTCCCAAGCCTCGGCATGACATTTATTTAGCAAATTAGAGCACCCCTAGCACCTGAATCACCTGATGGTAGATACTATGCTCCACTAACCAATCATTTTTTTCCTTGCAATTTCATTTTTATTTCATTTTTTCATAGATGTAAGCAGTAAAATCCACATTTTCTTGAGAAGTCAAAAAAAAAGAAGAAAAAAAAATGAAATTATCAACTTTAGCATCGATATAGTCCTGATGCAAGTTTTAAATCCCAATGGAGGCAAAAAGGTGTTTTTAGCCAGGGTGCACAGCTTATTTTCAAAATTGAAGTAACGATGTACAATGTGTAACTGCCAAAATGACCAAGTAGCAAAATTTTGATGCACAAAAAACTAGTGGTTATGCCACATAACAAGCAAAGCACTTCCAAATCCACCATTTAACAGTACTTAGATTCGTATCGAACGTTTGGTTAATTAAACATTGAGGCACTCTTAAAGTGAGAAACTGTTACCATTGAGTGAATAGGAAACTGAACATCAATACTTTTCATCAGCTCCGGAACCGAAAAATCCCAATATTTAATGGTACCATCATCTGATGCAGTCCAACAATAGCACAATATTTTGCCTGCAGGAGTAGTAGATGGTACTACCAACACCGATGTCACCAATCCCTTATGACCTTCCAATTCAGCAATCTGTAAAATTACAAAATTTAACAACTTACAATATCTTAAAGGAAATTTTCAAAATTATACAACCCAACATAAAATATTACGCCACGTAGCCCAATACACAATATTGTACAACATTATACCTGGTGGAAAAGCATTATACGTAATGCATCAGCCTTGTATAAAACTGTATGATAGGTATTTATAAACAAATATGGGCTAAACCCAGTGGCGATTTTCTGTGTAAATTTTGGGGCACGTGAACCCATGGGTGTTTCCGCAAAACTAGATATTTTATGTACATATTTTCTAGAATTGATCTAATATTACCTGATGGCACCCATGCTACAGAAAGACTTAATGGTATAGTGCACTTGGTTAAAAGCTTACTTATTTACCAAGAGGAACAAGAATCAATTGCCGATTAATGCAATTTTTTTCTCCTTCTTTTTAAGTAGTGCACCCATGTTCTAAAAATCCCCAGGTTACAAACTCAAAATATGTGCTACGCGGCGTAAATATTTTCTCCTAGTAGACATAGAGCGTAATTTTCCCTATACAACGGATATTTAGTAGCAACAGAATAATACGATAATCAAAGTACAAGAAATAACAGATAGTAGCAGAAATCGAGGGACGACAAGACTAATACTACAACTACAATATGAAAGGATAAGCAGGACAACGCTCAACAAACTACTAACCTTCTACCCTAATCCGTATCCTCCATTACAAAAATTAACAACTTACAATATCTAAGGGATTTTTAGCTATAAACGAACCTGTAAACCAGTTGATGTGCTATAAATAGAAACAGTGTTTCCAGTGCATACAAGAAGCTTCTTAGCATCATTTGAGAAAGCAGGTTGTGAAGAAATCAAGCTTCTTCCACCTGTAATCATCTTTGAGAGCGTAAAGAAGAACAGTGGCTTAGGTGAATGTTTGGCTTCTTCTTTTCCTAAACCCTAAAAACCCTTACATGTACTAAGCATTTAAACGTTGGTTATTTTATGACTGGTTAAAAAACAAAAGCAAAACAAAACATAAAAAATGTTAATCTTTTGGAAGGTTTACGTTAAACGACTTGTAGTTTCATTATTTGTGCTTTGCCTCCCCTCTAAATTCTGAAATAGGTGAGTTTCGTAAGTTTTCTATCTTAACTATTAGGTGTGTGAGTTTCTTATTTATAAAAACACACATTAACTATTAGTTGTTCTCTATCCAACCTAAACTATCACCACCGTTCAGTAACTCGACGAATTGTTAAATTTAAACTTATTGATTTAATATCAATATAGCGTTCCTGTATATAGTAAAACAAATATAATTCATTTGATCATAGTTGAACTTTAATCAATTAAAATTATTTAACCAGTTTCAATAGTTATTTATATGACTACAAATACCCTTTCACTCGTTTGGAAAAAGTGTTTTTATAGGTTTTCTCAATAAATACAAATGCAATTCGTATAGATTAAAAAGGAAGTGATCCCAAATTGAATTTTATTTGGGAAGACTTAGAATTGCATTCTAAAATTTTCTGATTCGTGTTTGAATATGCTATTTATAAATTGTTGTCTATGATCACGCTTATAAAACCACACTTCTCAAATGCAACTTGTGAAGTCAAGACTCCTGCCCAAAACTAAAGAATCAGACAACTTGTTACTAAAACTCGTGATTTGGATTCGAACCACTGCTTCTCCTTACTGTCGTGAGCGAGTCTATCGTCCTCCTCATTGTAATCCTTTTATATCCTGAGCATTTTTCGAAATACGTGTCTTTTCGCCTTAATAATTCTATGCATAGCCAGCTAGGGTGCTTATTGGTTGGTTTAGTCCGATTTTGTGTATTGTCGGTTCGGTTTATAGGTTTTTGATTTTTAAACATGCTAAATCGATAACCGAACCAATAAAATATTCATTATCGGTTTTTGTTTTTTAACGGTTCTATTTTCGGTTTAACCGATAAGAAAATATTCCACTATTTTTTTTCTTGTTTTTATTTGTTCGTATATACACTGTCTTCATGCATACGCAAATTACAAGCAGAAACAAATTCAAATACGTTATTGTTAAAATAATTTGTTTTCTTTCTGATTAAGTAGCAAACTTGGATACAGCAGTATTGTAAAATCTCTCCAAAAAAAAAAAGGCTTGTTCACACTTATGGTTAGAACCCCACCAAGCCAACAACTTCAGAAAGAAAATGAGTAGCACCAAGACAACAACTATAAAATGCAAAAGCCCACTTTTAACCGTTTATAAAGTGTTTGTCCAATAACCCGATTCTGATAAATCAATACCTTTTCCGTCCCTTTTTATATGAAGGTGTTTGATTGAGCACAAAGATTAAAAAATAAATGAAGACTTTTGAAACTTGTGGTCTAAAACAAATCATAAAAATTTATGTGGCAATAAATCATTTCATTAAAGATAAAAATGTAATTTAAAGTTAAATTTGTCACTAAATATAGAAGTGTCATATAAATTGAGATTGATTTAAAATAAAAAAGTGTCATATAAATTGGGATGGAGGGAGTAACATTTTTATCAGTTAAACCAGTTTTGCACACCCCTATAGCCACTAGCCAGTACTATAACTACAATCATGACTACTAATAAAATTACAACAACATCATACCCAATATAATCCCATATATTGATAAAATAAGACTACAACAACAACATACTCAGTATAATTTCACAGAGTGAGGTATAATAAAATCAGACTATAAGCTAAGTAGGCGTTTGGCCATAGAAATCAAAAAAGATTTCACTTTTTTTTTTTTTTTTTTTGGGATTTTTTGAAGTTGGAGTTGTGTTTGGCAATAGTTTTTGCAAATAATATTTGCTTGTTTAAATGTACTTTTTCTAAAAAACATGAAATATGATTTGTATCCCCCAATTTCTTAAATCTAGTAAAACCACCCAAAGCAATTAATAAACATAACCAGTGAGAGAAATATAACAACTATACTCGAGATCAGCTTATGGAGTTGATGTGATCCTAACTGACACAAATGGCACAAGGATGCACAGAAGGACGTGGGACGTTTGGATGATAGCATGAGAAGAGATTGTTGAGGCTTCTACACCAAGTGGCTAAAAGCGCAAAGGGCTAGCTATAAGATGTAAATCATGGCCAAGATCCCAAATTCAAGGCTAGGGATGTAATTTGGGCTACAATTGCAAGATAATTGGTGTTTGGAAGATGAAGATCCCATGTTGGGCTATTTTCGCAAAGAGTCACTTTAGGGCCTTTGTTGCAAGAGCTTTTAATATAAATAAGACACTTAGTCCTTTATTTCTCCTTAGCTTATGCATGATGATGAGATGAATACTATTGTTGAGTGATAGATTGTGTAGCTAGGATTAGCTTTAGTCAGTGATAGATAATGGTGGATTCCATTGTTGGTTTTGAACCTCATTTTCATTGATTTCATGAAGAGTTGTTCATTTGTGGATTCAATTGAATTTCTCTTGCCTTGAATTCAAATAGTTTAGGCTCCCTTGATTGAATCCAATTTGAAGGGTCTAGTTTTGATATATCTAGCTTTGTCGATAGATTCATTGCCATTAGGGTCTACCTTCTATCCCTATTTTCTTTAATTCTCATCCCAATTTCTTGTTATCCTCTAATTCCGCATTTTAGGAATTGATTTGGCGTTTTTCCCAAATCGATCCTTATCATTTGGTATTAGAGATTAGGCTAGAGTGTTGTTTCTACAATCCTCAGTCCTAAGTTCATCTTATTTTGAAAATCTCAAAAAAAAAAAAAAACTGAAAATTCCCCCCAAAAAAAATTGAAATTTTGGTTTGTTATTGCATTTGTGCAAAATTGAATGTAGATTTGAGTTCCTTGATGTCAAATCTACTTAGATCTAAAGTTTTGGAGCATTTGGAGGTGCTTTGGGTCATTCACCATTGTTGAGTTTGAAGCTTTTGAAGAACAATCAAGTGGGTCTTCAATTTGTGGTGTTCAATTGGTCTCAATTTTGAGTGGGCTTTGTTCTCTAGGTTGAGGGGAGGCTAGATCTGAAATTTGAGATCAATTGGAGTTGAAATTTAAGGGGTTGATAATTTGAATGTTCATAGTGTTCTTGTGCTTCTTCATAAATTTATGAGGAAAAAGATGACCAAAGAAGTCTTTTGATCCAAAATTTCAAGCACAAAAAGTGAAAAAATGTTTGTTGGGCCAAATTTAGCAAAACATATGATATAGTGAACCCAAGGTACCTCAAATACAAGGAAGATTCAGAAAAATCAATCCTAAAGATCGAGATATGAAATACAATACGTCATCACTGAAGGATTTTTACGGAGGCAATTTAAGGACCGTAAATTGAGGTGTGAATTGGTTCCAAATTTTGAGCTCACTGTCACGGTTTTACGGTCATAAAATACGGATCGTAAAATGCACGCCTCAAATGCATTTTATGCTTCTTCTTGTACGGTCCTATTTTACGGACCGTAGATCAAAGACGGTTCGTCAATCTTGACAGTCAAATTGACCCCAAAAAACTTATCTGCTATTGCTGATTTACGGTCACAAAATACGGACCGTAAAGTGCACTCCTCAAATGCATTTTATGCTTCCACTTGTGGGCTCGCAACGGCCCTTTGCAGTGTCATATTACATGCCATTAGCAACCCCTATGCAAAGTCATGACCCCTAGATGTGGGTGCATTTACCCAAAATTGCATTGCAAGTTTGTTCTTCAACCCGGATTCACTTCATTTTCAGTTCTAAGTTTCGTTAGGTATTTGTTCATCCTTCCTTGATATTCCAATATAACTAACATATGTAATTGAGCTTACTTAGTTGTTGATTAGTTCTTGAGTCCCATTTTGTTTTGTGCTAATTCTTTTTCAAGCTTTTCTCGTTTTAACCTCATCGAAACTTCTTTGGCTCAAGTCCTTTAGTTTGATCGAGTCGTCCGTCTTTCAATTAACAAGAATCTACTCTTCCACAAAGATTAGCAACCTTATGAATTAATTTGGATAAGGGGTTCTTGACTAACTTTGGAAGAAGCTTTAGGTTGAGTGGTAAGCTTGAGTGCAAATACGAGTGACGTGAGGAACTTTACTACTAATCTTGTTTGCTCATTTTGTAGGTACGAGAAAGGAAGTCGTAAGGAGAGGAGATATAACGATGTCATTCATAGCTTCGAAATATTGTGGTGATGATTTGGAGAGTTATGCCTCTAGCAATTGAGCGTATGACTATGATAGTGAAGGAGGCTATGGGGGAGATGATGTGACTTATGACAATGGTTGATATGAGTTTGAAGAGCACTACTCCGGAGGTGAATACGAGACAAGTGGATCTCATGGGCCTTATGAAGATGATGAAAGAGTACAACAGCTTAATGAAGAGTCCTATGTTGAAGACGAGAGCTATGAAGAGCCTCATGCTACACACCATGGACATGGAGATGACTTGAGGTATATTCCTTCCTCACACTTATGATATGAAACAATTGGTGGAAACTTGCATGAATTAGGAAGTTGTGATGAATATGAATCTTATGGTTATGCGCTTTGTGGTGACTATGTCTATAAAGATAGTAATGTTGAACATGATAATTGTGAAGAATATTCTAGTGGCTATTCACGCACATTAAATTGTGATACCTCCTATTCCAAGCGAAGTGGTATAAATGTGTGGGTTGGACCAAGTAGGAGTCGTCTAGAAAGAGTAGAGAGTATACATTTCTTACTTCAAGAAATATAATGAATCATACTACTTATCCTAATACGAAGGTATTATGTTCTCAATATGGTTATGATGTCCAAGGAAGGAGGAGGGAATTATTGAAAGGTGATGGAAGTGGAAGAAATGCAAGGTCTCAAGTGAGAAATGACCCGAAGAGGCGAATTCTTGAGACAAAGGTGAACTTACTTGGTAGTGTGGGGTATGTCCTTGTGTTGGATGATTATAGCTACGGCAACTACCTTGCCCCTCAAGTGGTTGAGACATTGGGTATAGAGTGTGTGATGAAACGAGACCCTTACTATGATCAAAGAGGGTACTTGGTTGATAGGAGCGCAAGGGTGTTCTTTAGCCATGGCAAATACCAAGAGGAGGTTTGGTGTGATGTACTTTTATTAGATAATTGTCACTTGTGTTTGGGGAATCCTTGGTTCTAAGGACATGAGGTTTCATATGGGCAAGAATGGTACAAGTATGTAGTGGACAAACAATGAAGACCTCTCTTTCCACCCGTACTTCCTAAAGATGATGTAATTGCAAGTGAACCTCGTCCTATAGAGAGTGGTCCCAAAATTCCACAATGGGCAGGGAAGAATTTAGAAGAGATTCACCTAATGACGGTACGCTTACGCAAGGAACAACAAATGAAGGTGAAGAAGTCTAAGCCTTGTGAAGCGAAATAGAAGAGTAAAGTGAAAGGTTCCTTTAACCCATGCAGAGAAGTACTTGGCATTTGTCCCAACTCCCATAAAATTGAGAGAGAAAAGATTGAGAGGAGTAAAAGAGTGAAAAGTGACAACTCTAGAGTGGAAAAAAGAGAGATTGTGAGGAGTGTGTGAGGGAGTTGTCACAACCCCATTCTAACTCATGTAACTTTGCTTTTTTCTCTGGTTGTCTTAATGATGGTGCAGGTATTTTTAGAAGCAAACCGAATGATAAGCCTCAAACTTTGAAAGTTCATGATGTAGTTGAAAGCTTCCCGAAGGAGCAAATGGACTCCCAAGTTGAAATCCGAGGTAAAGAAGATGTTGTATGTGAACTTCAAGGTAAAATAGCTAATCTAAACACTCCAATGAATGTAAATGATCATGTTGTTAAAGTGAGCGTGAATGATAGTTTGCCTTTACTTGAGCTTAATGAGTCTTTACCTTGTATTGAGCTTCATGAATCTTCATTGATTAGCGACAATGTAATTGATATGGCTGTTCCAAAACTAGTTGATACTTTTGATGACTGATATGATTCTTCTTGCGAGATCAATTTGTCTCCACCTAGTGTTGACACTTGTGAATTGAATGTTAGTGCATTAACTTATGATATGATTGCTTACACACTAGTTGATCCTATTGGTGACCAGATTGACTCTTCTAGGAAGATCAATTTGAGGACAACTAGTGTGGGTGATTGTGTTGGTCGACTTGCTTGTATTGATAGTCCACTAATTGAGGAATCTTGTGATGTGTTTTATGAGCCTCAATTTAATGATGAATCTAGCCAAGTTGATAGTATGGAAGAAAGGGAATATGACACACCACCCTTATTTGATACATATGGAGATGAGTCCCATGATCTTACTTTGTTGACATTTGACGGAACTCAAAGTTTTGATAGTGTTGTGTGTCATGTAGATAGTCATATGAGGGAAAATGCTTGTAAAAATGACGTTTATCTTTTCGAGAGTGAATCCACATGTTTTGGATCCTCATTATTTATTGATTGTTCTCTCTTTAATAATGTCTTATTTGATGTTGACATGACTATTGGAGATGATGTGCCTAGTGGGATATATGGTAATGTTGAAAAAGTAGTCACCTGTACAAGGTGTTTAGTAACCCGCTATGGAATGATAACACTCTTCTCTATGATAGAAATCTTTCCTTGAAGAATTGTAATACACTTATGGGGAAGGGGAGTGTCGAAAAGTGATGCTTGCCTACAAATTGCTAATTCTTCATTACATGTTCAAAATCTTAGTAGCCCAACACATGATATTGTTCTTGAATTTAGTGAGGCAACATTGGAGGATGACATAGGTGAATAAGTTATTTTGCATGACACTTTTCTTTATTACTTATTTGCATATGAGTACACTCTTGTGTGTGTTAGGGGTGCATTTTATGTTCAAAGAGGTCTTTATGGGCTTAGATTATTTTTTACTGTTAACCGAGACATGTGTATACTCTTCCCTTTTGATCCCGGTGATACCTTGTGTAATTTAGTCTTGACACTACCTTGGAGGAATCAACTTCTTGATGCCTCATATGTGGAACTTTTGTTTTTGGCAGTGGTTGATGTTTGGTTGCACCACAAGTTTGTCCCTCATTGGGGTGAGATTATGATTATTGCATACCCTTATGTGTTGAGGAATATTTCTTCGTATGTCTTCCCTTTGATTGTGCTAGGTTCGGATTTGAGGACGAATCCTTTTAAAGAAGGGGAAGATAAGATGATCCTAAATGGCACAAATGGCACAATGATGCTTAGAAGGACGTGGGATGTTTGGATGGTAGCATGAGAAGAGATTCTGGAGGCTTCTGCGCCAGTGGCTAAAAACGCAAAGGGTTAAAAGTGCAAATTGTGGCTAGAAGATACAAATCATGGCCAAGATCCCAAATTCAAGGTTGGAGATGTAATTTGGGCTATAATTGCAAGACAATTGGTGTTTGGAAGATGAAGATCCCATGTTGGGCTATTTTCACAAAGAGCCATTTTAGGGCATTTGTTGTAAGAGCTTTTAATATAAATAAGACACTTGGTCCTTCATTTCTTCCTTAGCCTATGCATGATGATGAGATGAATACTATTGTTGAGTGATAGATTGTTTAGCTAGGATTAGCTTTAGTTAGTGATAGATAATGGTGGATTCTATTGTTGGTTTTGAACCTCATTTTCATTGATTTTATGAAGAGTTGTTTATTTATGGATTCAATTGAATTTCTTTTGCCTTGAATTCAAATAGTTTAGGTTCTCTTGATTGCATCCAATTGGAAGAGTCTAAGTTTGATATATCTAGGTTTGTCTATAAATTCATTATCATCAGGGTCTAGCTTCTCTCCATCTTTTCTTCAATTCTCATCCCACTTCATTGTTATCCTTTAATTCTGCATTTTAGGAATTGATTTGGTGTTTCCCCCAAATTGATCCTTATCAGGAGTGATCAAGACTGATGGTTTCTCTCCATCAAAAGGCTGCAACTAGAAGATTACTGGTGTACGTAAAATATAAGATCTCTAAATATGACTTTGTGCAAAATTTCCACTTATTTCTTTTATTTTAAAGGCTTTTTAGCACATGATGTTCAATGTTTGTTGGAGTGGAGAGCAACCGAGCAACATAAGTTGCCTCTGACTAGTGAAAAAAGTTGTATGAACTTTTAGGGTAAAAATTGAAAAATAAAAGTAAAGGTCTAAAACAGAAAATGAAAAAAGTGAAGTTGTATTTGGAATTTTTATGGCCAAACACCATAAAATCAAAAAAAAAAAATCCGGAAAAAGGTGAATTATTAACGTGGCCAACAGGGTCCTAAAAATCAGACAATATAGGTAAAATTTCCAATGTGGCCAAATTAGTCCAACTCTGTAACTTTATGCAACTTATAAATTGTTTCGGGTTTTCTTGACAAGATTTATAAAACAAACAGTTGCTCCATTTAATTGAAGACCAAAAACCTGTTGAACCCAAAACCCCTCGTCGCAACTCGTTTGTTCCATACAGAAAAATGTCGGTGATGATAGTGACCAGTTTGGGTGAGATGGTAATGGACTTGTTTACGGATCGCTGTCCATTGACATGCAAGAACTTTTTGAAATTATGCAAGTAAGTCTATTAATATGTTCGCTTAAGTTGAACCTGATTTTGTGGCTGTTATTTTTTCTTGTATACTCGTCTATTGCTGAATTCAGCTACAATATTCGAATAATTTTGCAAAAAAATTGTTAATCTCGTGTTGTATTCATGCGAATCAGAAGCCTATTTATTTAATACCAGTATGCTAACTACGAAAGTAAGTCCATTAATATGTTCGCTTGCATTGGACCTGCATTTGTGGCGGTTATTATTTTTGTTTATATTCGTCTATTTGCTGAATTAAACTAACATATTCAGATAATTTTGTGAAATTTGTTCACTTCGTTGCTAATCTTATCTTGTATTTATGTCAATCAGAAACCTATTTATTTAATTTCAACATGCTATGTGTATACTTTTATGTATTGAAACTAACAAATTGAACCGTAGAGGATTTGCCTTTAGCTGACAGGACTTCTTTGTATAGTACAATCATAAAAGGTATTCAGAGAAAACGAGAATCATTGCATCCACATTCAAAATTTTCTTTTGTTCAGTTTTCCTTGTTTTATTTTTTATTTTTTTAGCTCATAGCGTTACCTTTGGATTAGTTTTATCTTGTTGGTTTATTAGATCCGAATTGTCGACTTTTGAATAATGTGTCAATGTTGGTACCGTTTCTTATGCAAGCCTTTCATTCTATTTCATATGGCTATGCCCTGAAGGTAAAAACTACCTCTAAGAATGAGCTGTGTATGTTCTCCTACGTTCTGTATAATAGCACGACGATATCTGACTGCCTTCACTATGAAAACAGTATGTAAAACAACTACATATATATTTAAGGAGTATTAAACTTATAAATTTACTCCCTTTGATAATGTAGGATTAAGTATTACAATGGCTGTCTTTTCCACACGGTTCAAAAGGATTTCACTGCGCAGACTGGAGATCCCACTGGAACAGGGTCTGGGGGCGATTCAGTATACAAGTAAGTCAGTAGTTATAAATGTCCTAAATTCACTTTTTCTTTCCTTTGAAATGGTGAACCCAAACCCCCTACCCGAGAGCCGACAGTGGCTTTTTTCAGTTTCACTCACTGGTGACGCAAGCCTCAACCTTGTAGTTGGAGGTGGAGGATCCTGTCCAGTTGGCTAATACGTCTATTGTCCCCTATTTAATGGTTTATTTCCGATTAATGGCTTGAATGTGTTGTCTACCCCTGGATCATTTATAGCATCTGTTAGTTCTTTTGGGGAGGGGGGTCTTAGATTGTCTTTTGCTATAAATGCAGTAGGGCTATGAAATTTCTTATAAGCTTGATGACATCACTCAATGCGTTTTCAGATTTTTATATGGTGAGCAGGCTCGGTTCTTTGGAGATGAGATTCATTTGGATTTGAAGCATTCAAAAATGGGAACTGTAGCCATGGCTAGCGCTGGGGAGAACCTAAATGCTTCTCAGGTCTTGTACTTTTCTCTCACATTAGCTTTCCATACAATCCTTTGTAATGAAGTTTTTGTACCTTTTGTCTTCATGTGGCCCCTTTCGAGTTCATAGCTTGTAATGTAACATCATATAGTTATGACATTCTTCTTTTTTTTTCTTCTTTTTGGGTTTCAGTTCTATATCACACTGCGTGATGATCTCGACTACCTTGATGGGAAGCACACCGTGAGTATTTCTATCCTAAACTTTATTCATGCCTTGATCCTCTTTGTTCTATTAAGGTCCTTGACTTATTTCCTTGATCCAATGCACTATGAATTCTTTGTTAGCTGCATTAACATTTAACCATGTTTTTGGCACTATGAGCATTTCCTTATTTGTTTACCTAAGTTGCACCTACGATATGAGAATTTCTTAGCTACTATGGTGCTTTCACAAATCTCAGGCATTAAGGTAATTGTTCCTATCGACTTTGTTTTGTACCTGCATCCAAATAGGTAGGAGGTATTATGCCAGAAATAGTACCAAAATATATACACCTACCTTTGAAATTTTTTAAGGATCCATTTTAGTACTGAATTTTCAGGTGATATGAAAATTATAGCGAAATAAGGATTCATTTAATGAGGGGTTATGTTTTTTGATGTTACTCAGATTTTATCCGGAGAATCCTATTCTGGAATATTTTTGTGAAACTCATTAGTAGTAATAACAAGAAGAAAGTTACTTGGCAAGATAATTTCTGATACTTGTTGCCCTACATTTTGTGATGTTTAATTTTTTTGCCTAAATTTCAAGGAGAGGCCAAGTAATCATATCTTAATTTCAAACTGTTCTTGCTTGCTCGTACCAAGGTCGCATAAAATTCTCCCCTATCTTGTGGATTTTCACTACGTTGGTTTAAATTTTAAGTGAAGCAGAAGGTTGTGATTTTCTGTAGATATTCTGAATAAATACACACTCATTATAGTGATATTAGTACTATCTATGTTTGTGCTTGTCTAGGACTTATATCTAGTAGAGTGTATTAACAACCTTTTACTCAATATGTTCTTTATGGTGAAGATGATGCATAATTTCTGAGTGCTAGAGTATATCTTGTACTGTGGCAACACAGATAACAAGTCAAGGAATGTTTTTATATGTTATATCTTTGATTGTCTTGGTTTTCCTATCAAGTTTTGCTTAATTTGAGATTTATATTCCGTATCATTCATGTTCTTTCATTGTCATTTATTCTGACTTCATTGTAAATAATATGAGGCGAAAGGGTTTGAAGCCTCTGATTATATTACTCCTGTGTGTTCTCTTAAAGTTGTTACCATCTCCAAATCCTTGGCATTTTGATCAAGGGATTCTGTTCTGTTAGGTTTTTGGGGAGATTGCAGAAGGGCAGGAGACGTTGAATAGGATAAATGAAGCATATGTGGACGGGAAGGGCAGGCCATTTAAAAATATCCGGTTCGTTGTTGATGTATATTATGCTCTCTCTTCTCTATGTAGTAGATCTCTCTTCTAATGGTTAATTTCCACACTTCAGGATCAAACACACTTACATATTGGACGATCCTTTCGACGATCCTCCCCAACTAGGCGACTTGGTTCCAGATGCTTCACCTGAAGGAAAGCCAAAAGATGAGGTAAAAAATGTAGAAATTACCGGTCCACTTGTTCAGCTCAACTAGTTTCTATATGTCTCAAGAATAGAGCTATAGAATTTACAGTGCTTTTATTTATCCTTCTTTGTGTAAAATTTAAGATTATGTTGGAAAAGATATGCAATGGTATTCTGTGAAGTTCATTTCTTTCCTTTTGCAGATCTTAATTGGTACATGGACAAACTTTTAAGTTTTAGACTGTAGGTTATCCACCTATAGACTCTGCAAAAGCTTTGTTGCCTGTTTTCTTTCTTCTTCTTTCCTTTTGATTCCTGAACCAGTTCTTAGCTTGATATAACATCTAAAGATGTCCATTTAAAATTAGTATGTCAAGAGAATTAGGTACTTGAGTATGGGATGTCAATGAAATTCTACTAAAGTAGAATTTTGTCTACAGCAAAACTTGTTTCTTCTGGGGAATTTTAACAATATAAATGTCAGAAAATAGAGCATCAGAGCAATATTACTTGTTTTTAGATTGGTCTTTTTGCTAAAAGGATTATGATAGAGATTATTAGGTTTTGCACTGCCTGACAAAATTTTTCTTCTTCCATATTTAGTCAAGGGATTTTGTATTTGGGCTTTGATCTGAAAAGAATGATAGAGTTCGATTGTCAGATGGTATATTTATATAGTGTGTAATTACAGAAAAACTAGGAGATTTGTTTTCCTAAGCGTATTGCATAGAATAGTATTTCTTTCTTTCATGTAGTGTAAAACACTAGGCCTGTTTTGCGATTCCCTTCCTGATCTTCGATCAGACTGCATGACTTGCTCACATGACTTGCTCAGGGTGGGACCTAAGGCTCTTCTTTATACCCATATTCCTTGGCAATGGCAGTGAATGAAATTTTCATAAAAGAGAATATGCAATAATATCCCTAACATATTCACTGTCCACTCTCAAGCATTACCTTTTTATCCTTTTCGTGCCCTTACATCTTGTTATCTACTTAGATTGAAGATGATGTACGACTAGAAGATGATTGGGTGCCAATGGATGAGCAAATAGGTATACAAGAACTTGAGGAGGTTCTACGTGAAAAAGAAGCACATTCGCGAGCAGTAGTACTTGAAAGTGTAAGAACTTTTATTAACTGTTTGATCATTCAAAAATTGTCAACCGACCAAATAGTAATTGTACTAACTTGTGTCACAGGTAGGGGACATTCCTGATGCTGAGATAAAGCCGCCTGACAATGTGCTTTTTGTATGTAAATTGAATCCAGTTACTGAAGTGAGTTTCTTCTTTAATCTTGTGCTTAAGGTCCTTTTTTTAGGACAGTGATTGTCTAAGCTTTAGTTCTTGGTCTTCCAATTTTAGAACAAGAATGCCTTCTTTCTTTCTGGTACTATTGACAATATTTTTCCATGCAGGATGAAGACCTGTATACAATCTTCTCACGCTTTGGTACCGTGACATCGTAAGTCATTGACTGCTTGATATTTTGAATATTCTTACATGCTATTTATTCTTCCCTATCTATTAATATGTGTGAAATTTCTCTCATCTCTAATTACTTGTTCTCCTCAGTGCTGAAATTATCAGGGACTTCAAGACTGGGGATAGCCTCTGCTATGCTTTCATTGGTAAGTTTAAGATTCCACTGAAACAATTGTGTGGTAATAAAGCTTAACAAAAATATATGCACCTTATTGCTGCTGCTTCCCCAATGATGTTTTTCTCCATAATCTTAAACTCCAACGATGTGATGTGAGTTACCCCATGCTTGCTAACAAGTCTAGGCGTGGTACAAAGCACAATAGTATCAGTATCTTTGGTGCTCATCGAGGGTGTCAAAAACTTCTTAAAAGAGCAGCTGGTGTTGACCAGCCAATCGCCTGAGGAAGACCTCTTTTTCCTTTTGCACAATTTAGGGCAAAGTTCTCTAAATTATATGAACCAAGGATGACACGCTATGTTTGCTCGATATCCGTGCCTCTATATACCTTTGAAAACAATACCAATAATATACTACTTTATCAACATTGTCCAAGGCAAAGTTCTCAATAGTAATCTGATCAGTATGATACCTCAAATCTTGGGTTGATAGCCTCAACTAGCTGTATGCTACTTGTAGCTGAATTTAACACCTTGATCTCCAATTGATTTCGTTGGTACCTGCTATTTTTTTTCAGAAATGACGATTTACTGTAACAGGCAACACCTTGATTATCATCATCTAAGGTGGTGAATGTCATCACCATTCTCTGTCCGTTCCCTCTCAATGCACAATCTTATTTCCATTAAGAATCCCTGACCTGCTTTACATTCTCTGCCGAGGCGTCTCTAAACACAAGGCAGGTATCTCTTATCCGCATTGCCACCAATCATATTATAACCTGCGTTACCTTTAGCAGTGATGCTCTTCTGTTGCCACCCTCACTAGGAATAACCCATGTTAACCATCGGGCTTGTTTGGATTGAAGGAATATGAAAGAAACAAAAACAATAGAATGTTGGGGTATTATTCTTTGCATGAGCTTTGAGGAGAGGCTAGAAGAGAAGGCAAGAGGACAGAACTTAGCACTTGAAAGCTCCAATTCTATCTAGAAATCATGCAGAATCTGCTTTGATAGAACTTTTCATTAGAACCTGAGTCACTATGAAGAACAGAATCATAGATGATAATATGATTGCTAATCAATATTCGATCTGTTAATATCTTTGTTAGGATGCAAGAAAATAATAGATTACAAATTTCCTTGCCTCTGTTTCTTTCCCAAAGCATTGCTTTTGATTAATCTTAGTTCCAAGCTTATAAACCCTAGAGTTTAGACCATACCTTCTTCCTCGTATCAAGTCCCGTTGTGTGAATTAGCGACACGTTACACAAGTTTCCCCCCCTAAGTGCACAATACAAGGGAGGCAAAATGAAACCTACTTCCTCTTTTATTTTAATTATATTTTGAAGGGATTGAAAAGCTTGTAGACAGAGTTTCATATCTTCACTTTTGGTTTCCCCTACTGTGTCTGCTTACCAACTAAACTGGGGAAACAATTATTTAACTATGTTGTTCTGCGTCCTCTCTTCTTTTACCCCCAATTAATCATAGTGCAAGTGAATGCTTTCTTTCCTATATTTTTCCTTATGTACTGATCTATAACTTCTTATTTTGCCAGAGTTTGAGGACAACGAAGCCTGTGAACAAGCATATTATAAGGTAGTAAAGAAGAACTAGCTCTGCTTTGATTGGAATATAAAATGTATTTAATTTATTGTGTCTATCTATCAAATGGCTTAAGAGTTCATATTACTGAGCTCCAAATTGAATGTAAAACTTGAATGCTGGTGGTTTTTGGAAAGCTTGATTTTAAAGACCCTAATTGGTGGTTTTTTATTTATTGGACCTAATTGGTGGGTATTGCTTTATAGAACTTCTTGTATACATGTTCTTGGCATTATGTTTCTTTCCAAGACCTGCCTGCTTAATTTATGAAGGGATTGTCCTCTTTGGATCCCATTCTTGAGTGACACAGAACTTAGGATCTTTGGGTACTTTATTTATGCAACTGATGAGCTGATACCTAGTTGTTGAGGTAACGAATTCGACGGATTCAGAGGCTATATCATCCTGTTGCATATAGTGATTTAGATTGTACATTTTTGTTTGCCCTTTCTTGTTCCTGAACCTTTTGATCTCTGTGGCATCATAATCTACAGATTGTAAAAAGGTTATCTTTCCTTTTCCCTTGGATATGACCAGGGAGATGAAAATGGGCAGAAAGAGCAGTGTCGTACTAATGCAATAGAGTTACAAGTGGTTTAACCACAACCTTGGCTTTTGCATTGTATATGAGGTGGTTGCCTTCCAAGTCTAAACTGAATGAACGAGATTCTGATAATTTGAATATTTTCTTTTTGCTTCCTCCTTTTGTTAGAAAAACATGCTTTTCCCACTCAAATGAAATGTCTTGTTGAGCATTTATTTTTCCCAGGTCAGGTTTAAAATGTTTATCCTAAGCATTTTAGTCGAGGAACATATGGGAACAAGCAACAATATGTGGTTTTCAATGGATAAAAGAGGTGTGATCTAAAGTTGAATCTTTGCTACTTTTGGATGTGATGAAATATGTGGTAGAACTTTCTTTTTATGGAACAATATTTCCGTCTAGCTTGTTTGTTCTTTTATTTTCATTAACTTGTTACGTGAACATTGAAGTTGTGTGTTTGTTTATACTTATAAGAAGGTAGCGACATATATGGTGGGAGAACTATGATTTAGATGACTTACTTTTGCTATTTTTGGTAGATGGATAATGCTCTAATTGATGATCGAAGGATACATGTTGATTTCAGCCAGAGTGTTGCAAAGTTGTGGTCCCAATATCGACGCAAAGACCAAGCTGGTAAAGGTAAGCTGTGCTCATCGTGTAATGTGTTTGTCTATCAATTTTTAATGGGATTTATTTGCATTAGAAACTGAGTGCTATAGTCCTTTATCGAAAAACAAGAAAAAAAAGAAAAAGAAACTGAGTGCTATAGTAAGATGATGTCATCTGATTGTATGGCGGTTTGTATTTGATATCAGATACTTTGCTCATCTGTGCATATGTTAGTATGATTTTTGTGTCCACGCAAGTGCGTATTGGATTTTATATTTACTGTTGATACTTCTATTCAGTGCCATGTGTCCCCTAAAACTAATTACTGTTTCAGTTGTTTTATTTATCAGGTAAGATAAAGTTTCTGTTTCAGTTGGTGTAACCAATTGACAGATTATGTTCCTTAAATGAGTTACATTTAACAGGTTTATCCTATTGGAGCTTCCCCTCAAGGTTGCCAAATAGGGTGATAGATTGCTTTTTTTTTTTTTTTTTTTTCTTTTTTCTGATAGGTAAAACTGTAAAAGTAAGTTTTATTAACAGATCTGAGTACCAAGATTGTACTGAACAAGTACAAAAACATGCGGGGTAGAAATTCGCTTATAGCTGTGAGAATTCCAAAAATTCCAGCATTATCAACATCAAAAGCAAAATCAGCATTACACAAAATTTTCAAATTCTGAATACTTCTGCTTTTAACTAAAGCAGTGTTCTCCTCCTTCCATTTGAGGCATCTTCGTTTTTTCTATAACGAAATGCTCCACACTATGCACAAAGGAATGGTCTCTCAGACCTTCTGCTTCTTTTTCAAATTCCAGTTTTGCCAACTACAGAGGGCTTGCTTCACATTGGTTGTCATAATCCACTGAATTCCGTAAGATTATGGAACAAACAACAAATATAAAAAGGGCAGCCCGGTTCACAAAGCATCTCGCGTTACCAGGGTCCGGGGAAGGGCCGCACTTAAGGGATTTGATGTAGACAAACTACCCTAATGCTAGCATTAGTGGCTGCTTCCACGGCTTGAACCCCTGACCTATAGGTCACACAGGAACAACTTTACACGTTGCTCCAAGGCTCCCCTTCAACACACAACGAATATGCCACTCAAAATAGCGATGCAATAGGAAGTGATCTACTGTCTCACCATCTTTTTGCAATTTTAGCACCAGCTAAAAAAGTTAAAACCTCTTCTTTACAATTATTCCTGCGTCAGACAAGCTTCATGTGCTTGCGGCCCTTCTAAAAGAAGCTACTTTAGTAGGAGCTTTGGATTTCCAAATCATTTGGCCTTATAGCACCATCCCAAGCTGCATTCCCATCCTGCCTTTCCAGCAGATCCCCCCTGGAAACTTGCCAGCGAAATGTTCCTCACAATCTCAAGCAAAATATCCCTATGTGAGGTTGCTTTTTGATGTCTTTCTATAATGACTTTATCATTTTAAAGTAGTTCCAAAAGACCTCTCTTATGTGTATCTGCATACTTGGAACATATGGTAGCAAACAACATTGTTGCAGCCCCTGCCAATTAGAGCTGATCGATAGCATTTATTTTGTTTCAGGAAAAGGTTGCTTCAAATGTGGTTCTCTTGATCATATGGCTAAAGACTGCACTGGTGATGCCACCAAACAGCATTCGAACTACGTACTTAAAGAAGAAGACAACAAGCAGCGTGGTGGAGATGGCAACTCAAGGTTAGTAGGAACAAATGGCCCATGCCTCATTCCTCCTGTTTTTCTCTCTCCAAAACTCCTGTTTTTTAAACTCTTGTGAACATTTGATTCAAGGTATGAAATGGTATTTGATGAAGATGCTGCTGGAAGTCCAAAAAGAAATAAGAGGGGAAGAGATTTTGAAGGTGAAAAACATTACGAGAATCAGAATCCTAAACGTAGGGAATTGGACGATGATGGAGCCCGGAAGGATAGAAAAAGAGATGGATATGAACGCCATAGGCAGGAGGAGAGAAGTAAAGATTACAGAACTGAAGAGAGGCATCGTGGAGGTGGGACGAGATCAAGTGTAGAGAAGGAGAGGGATTATAGGGGTCGAAACGATCTGGATTATAGAAGAAACACTAATTATGATAACCGCAAGGCTGGGGGAGAGAGGCCAGATCATGATAGGAGACATGCGGATAATGTGAGGCATGGAGATAAGGGTTATCGGAGGGAGAGTGAAAAGAGGGATAGGAAAGATGCGGTGGAGTATGATGGTGGTCACGCAGATGAAGTTAGGTACAGAGACAATAGGAGAGACAATAGGGAGAGAGATGAAAAGAAGCAACTAGACTCCCGGAATAGAGGAAGAGGGGAAGAGCAAGATAGAGGAAGGGGAAGGTCTGAGCGTGATGATGCTCGAGTCCGTGATCGTGACCGTGACCATGACCGTCATCGTGATGGAGCTCATGAACGTGATCGTGGCAGAAGAAACTAAGTCGGTGAAAAGGGGAAGAGCAAGATAGAGGAAAGGGAAGGTCAGAGTGTGATGATGCTCGAGCCCATGATCGTGACCATGACCGTCATCGTGATGGTGCTCGTGAAAATGATCGTGGCAGAAGGAACTAAGTCGGTGAAAATCATTCGCTAGAGCCTGGATAACTTAGCTAGGTACTGATATTTCGATGTATTATGCCTTTGTGCTCAATACTTTTTTTTTTGGTGTATGTAACTTCTATGAATTAGTCTTTGCATAAAGGACATTGGTTAACTTTAAAGGGCTGGCAAAAAGAGCTTATTAGACAAAGATGTTGCTGAATGAAAAATCCATACAAGGATGAACTGAAATCAAAGATAATTTGAGAGAAGTTTTAAACATACAAGAAGAAGATGGACACAGTTTCAGCTATTTAAATTATGTCGACAATGAACCAAATATTTTCCTGTTTCTTGTAATTTTGTTTTGAAATCCTCAAGTTTTTGTGTAAGTTCTAATTGTTATATGAAAGAGAAGAGTGTTGAACTGAATTTAAAACGTAGCCGGAGCAAGTAGTTGTGTTGACAACTTTTGCACAACTCTTACCCAGGAGTGTGACCGAAAGATAGATTGAACCAAAGCATATGTAAGGCTATTTTCTTCCCTCCAATTTAGACTCATCTTTTATTTACTTCATACTTTTTTTTTTTTTTCGTATTTACTTCATACATCTTATAAAATTAAGAAGTTTAAACTAATCTAACTAATTAATCTCAACTCTGATATAATGTTTATTCTTTGCTTAAATTAAAAAAAGTAATATTAACGCTTTTTTCTACGTCAATACTCAACCAAATAAAGTGTCAATTTGGCCATGGATAGTTTTCACTTTTTTTTCCGGAATATTATTTCGAAAAATTGTCTGGTTATAGAATTGTTACAGTTTCTGGAATTAGAAAAACTCCAAAAAATTGTTTTCACAATTTTCACTCCAAATCACTCACAAAAATTCAAAAACAACTCCAATTTGTATTCATGTCCAAACACAACTCTAATTCCCAAATACCATTTTCAACTTGAAAACAAATACTCCCTCCATCCCAATTTATGCGACACCATTTAATTAGACACGAAGTTTAACAAAGAAATGAAAACCTTTGAAATTTATGGTCCAAAACAATTCTGAGATATTTGTATGATTGTAAATCATCTAGTATATAAAGATTACATTCTTTTTAGGGACTAATAAAAAGAAAAATGTAAAAACATAAATTGGGACAAAGGAGTAATACTTTGTTTTCCAAATTTCACGTCCAAACACCCACTAAATATGCAACGGGCAGGGACGTGTTTTGTTTCATCTTTATAATTATTGGGGCTCAAATTCAATTTTGGTGCAAGTATTTGGGGGTACTTATCTAATTCTACGTGTACCTCCGTCACCGAGTTCGAACCTGCAAAAGATTTGTAAAGCAGGGCGATAGATAGCCGAGCCGCAACGGTGTGTGTTAATTGTTACCACTCACTTCCAACTTGGTAATAATGGCGAGAATGGCGTGCTCTCAGCTTCTTCCTTCAATGGCAGTTCCACTAAAGTCTTCTTTCTTCAATGCTTCTTCTTTAAGACTCTCACATCATCCTGTGCTACTCTTTAAGAGGCGCTTTTCCGTTGCTAAGATAAGCATGAGTTTGCGTGCCGGTATTGTTGGCCTTCCTAATGTCGGCAAATCCACGCTCTTCAACGCCGTTGTAAGTCTACGCCACTTGAATTCTGTACTACAACATATCTATATAACGCCGTTAATGCAATGAAAGCTGAGAAACTGGAATTAGAAGCTTAGCAATTGAATTACAACTACGATTGTATAATGCTATTCAATGCCGTTCTAACTCTATTTTTCCCTCTGCAACGACGCGCTATGTAGAAATGCCTATCGTAATGTAATTAAAGCTAAGAAACTGGAAGTAGGAGCTTAGAAATTGAATTACAATTACGAGTGTATAATGCGCGTAAATATTTGGACATGTTAGTTTCTTAATGAGCTAGATGTTTACTGGAGTGTAAGTATTTATAGTTACTGGTGTTTCTATCACAAGGAATTGAAGGTACAATGCTGTTAATTGAGAAATTGGAGATGCTGTTAATGCTGAAATTTTGAAAATTAAAGTTCAGAAACTGTAAGTAGAAGCTTCTAAATTGAATTACAATTACGAGATAATAAACATACTTGGACTTTTTTTTTAAAATAGCTAGATGTTTATGGAGTGTAAGTTGCTTCGAAATTGAAATACAATTATGAGTGTAAAATGTGCGTGAATATTTGGACATTTAATTTTCTAAATAAGCTAGATGTTTATAGTTACTGGTGTTTCTATCACAAGGAATTGAAGGTAGATGCTGTTAATTGAAAATTGTATAGCTGTTCGACATTTCTATAGGAAAGTAATGGATAATTGATTTTGATCATATTCCTGGATGCTCTTCGTGAGCCGAACTGGGATGTTATCCTATTTGATAAGTGCATACTAAATATATCTGTATGAAGGATGTTATTTGCTAGTCAGAGGGACTCTAACTGAGGTTTTGAGTTGATGAACGTGTTCTTAATTCTACATGCTGGGGAAAAAAAATCATGTTATTGAAGAATTTGTGTGTTTACTTGCATTTTGTGGATCGAGTGGGTATAAAGCTAGCTTTTCTTGACGATTATTTTTATATACGTGGAGTTAAATATCAAAGTTCGAGGAGTTGGGTGTCAGTTCATGTGTTAAGCCAGCAAAATGGTAATCGATGTAGATTAAATTGTATCTTAAATTTCAGGTATCTCTGAAATGCTCTAGCATTAATGGACAGAATGGGTTATGCAATAGTTATCAATGCTATTACATATATTTTTTGCAAATTAGTTGGTCCAGTTCGACAGTTCTTAAGTTTTTGTTTGCTAGCAGGTGTCGGCTGATATGTACCATTAGTCTGTTACTATGGTCCATTCTATGTGCATTCCAGTCTGAAAAGCTAACGGATTGTAACATATGCTGGAAACTTGACATTGTACTGTTGTAGTTTGCTTTCAAATAATTCCTTTGATTATCTGCTGCTATGTTTGTAGTTGGTCACTTGTCCTAATAGCCATTGCCATTATTATGTTCTTGCAGGTTGAGAATGGAAAAGCTCAGGCTGCCAATTTTCCTTTCTGCACAATAGAGCCAAATGTAGGGATAGTTGCTGTCCCTGATACACGCCTCAATGTTCTTTCTGATCTAAGCAAATCGAAACGAGCAGTCCCGGCATCGATAGAGTTTGTTGATATTGCTGGTCTTGTAAAGGGAGCCAGTCAAGGAGAGGTTTATTCTCAATACCTAAAGTTTCTTAGAATCAATTAATATTAGTCAATGTTTTTACTTATTGTATCATTGCATCAGTGGCACTATAAATTGAAGATACGACAATAGTTTCATAATACATTTCTGTGGCAGGGCCTGGGGAACAAGTTCTTGTCACATATTCGTGAAGTGGACTCCATACTTCAGGTTTTATATACTTTCGAGTTCCTTTCTCATTATTAGCTGTAATCTCATGTTATGTTGAATTTCATGTTAGAGCCCACTTCCATGGAAGTTATGATGAATCTATTTGATTGACCTTATTGAAGAGTGTGACTTGATCCTGGTATAAAAACGAGAGAAAAATATTAAAATATAGATCTTGATGTATCCCTTTTTGGTAAGAAATGAAGAAATTGTCATCTGGCAGCATCCTTCGAAGGATCACTTAAGATTGCCATGGTCTACTTGAGATTAAAGTCAGGAAAGAAGCTCTAGTGAACTTACTCAGTTACCGTCTATATATTTAAACTGTCTTATTTCTTCCTAGATTTAATACTTCAAATGCATTTCGAATATGAAAATAATCTAAATAAATCATTCCAAAGCCTTCTTTTCTCCTTTGAGTTATAAGGCTTTATTTTTCTGTTATATTGCACTCCTAGCCTATGAGCATGTAAAAGAGAAGGAAGAGTGCTCCATCAGCACGCTTTGAGTTCCTTATTGATTATAAAACAGTTCTGTCATCTTGATTAAAAAAAACAGTTCTCCTTAAAAAAAAAAAAAAAAAAAAAAAAAAAAAAAAAAAAAAAAAACAATTCTGTCATACATTTTCTGTTCGTTGCTTGCTGGAACTGGTTTTGTGTACTATTTTAGGTGGTACGCTGTTTTGAGGACAATGACATTGTTCATGTGAGTGGGAAGGTTGATCCAAAATCTGATATTGATGTAATCAACTTGGAATTAGTATTCACAGACATGGATCAGGTACTTTTTACAATTCTTCTTTACATTTACAGGATGCTAATGTGTGATGTTTAAAGAAACTGCGTGAAAATCTCCCAAATAATTAAGGAAAAAGCAGTTGTCTTTGGGATCCATTTAAACTTTTTCTTCCTTCTCTTTTTCACTATAGCTCCGGTAGAACTTCATTCCTTTCTGAAATCAGATCCAGTGGTCATTCGTCACTGGAATTTATGATTTGCAGAGGGAGAGGTTATTAGCATATGATCTTCATGGAAATTGAAAGCTATGGGTGTTCTTGGCTGTTATGCTGACAGCCAACTCGTTAGCCTTTGTACTGTTGCATGTAGGTTACCTTTAGATTTGTATTATGAAGAAGTGATATAATCTGTTAGAGAAACGAGATTGCATATTTGACATACTAAATTCGTATCTCTTGCTTGAGATCTGGGTATAGTACTAATGGTTTAAAATTGTTATTGAAACTATAAGTACAGTCATTTACCTTCTTTGTTTGTTGCAGACCAGTGTCAGTTCTAAGTTTCTCTGTCTGTTTAACATCATAATTTTTATAAGAGAGGTGAAAAAAAAGAAGACACGATTATTGATGGCACTCTGTCGGTGTAGGATGAACGTTAGTAATATAATGGTTGAATTATCCATAAGAATTAGAAATCAATGAATTTGATGTAGTTATTTCATCGCACAAATTCTTGTACATTCCAGAATGGAGATTCAGTAGATATCCTGTGGGTCAGTAATTGTCTAGTGCAGCAGACTTCAAAATAATGAACACTTCTTTATCTTCGGTTGAGGGGAGTGATTTTCAATTAAGCTATATGCAAATAATTTAGTTTATCACTTAATCTGCCCCAACTTGCTTGGGACTGACTGAGATGTAGTAGTTGTTGTACTTAATCTGCAATAAAAAATCTGGGACATTCTTGAAAAGACTGCCATATGTTAAAAATAAAAGTTCTCCCACACCCTTTCAATACGACCTAAAAATAAAACACTTAGTCATGCTTTTGGACCATCTTGCTTTATCTAATCCAAATTTGCCTTCTAAATCTGTGACTAACAC
Organism: Lycium ferocissimum; assembly: GCF_029784015.1. Taxonomy (NCBI): domain Eukaryota; kingdom Viridiplantae; phylum Streptophyta; class Magnoliopsida; order Solanales; family Solanaceae; genus Lycium; species Lycium ferocissimum. The sequence continues at coordinate 32,253,431 of NC_081352.1, read as the reverse complement.
ATTTAATGGAAAAAACAAAGTTAAATGAAAATTAACTGTTGTCGCGGGGTCTATTAATTTTTATAAAACATTAGTTTCATAACTATAGGGGATGATTATAATTCTCCTTTTTAACAACATCAGGTGGAGAAGAACTATGCTTCCTATCATACTTAAGTCCTCCTGAGTTGATGTCTAAATTTTCGTTGAGAGTGAAGTGAAGCACTTAAACTATGCAGATGGTTTATTTGCAATATATCTCATTTTGGTTGGGTTCAAGTAAGACAATGCAGGATATATAGAAGTAATATAGAATAATAAATTATCACGGCGATAACTGGAACTGTTCTGCTCATTTTTGGTTGCTTATAGAGAGGCAATTACTTACCCGAGCCTCCTCATTCGTCCCACATGAACTAGGAGTATAGCTCATGGGGAGGCATGCGGAAGAATCTCAGGATGACGACTTGGAGGAAAAAGAGAACATAAACATAAATGGTACATGCTTTTTATTAAGATGGACAAAATAAGAATTCGATCACATGTGATAATAATAGTATAGCACGAGAAGTGTATATGAATAATAGATTCTTATGTACCTATGAAACATGCATGCCAGGCTCCTGATGGTGTCCGACAGAAGGTGCACAAGACAAGGGGTGTGGATGATATTTTCTTTCTTTTCTTCAACAGTAACTTTGTATTCCTTTCTCCTTGTAAAGTTTCTTGGTATGTGAGCCAACTAATGGCACTAAGTTTACAAGAATGCAGGTTGAGAAAAGAATGGAGAAACTAAAAAAGAGCAGACCTAAAGATTCACAAGCTAAAGTAAAGGTAAACTTCTCTTTTAGTTTCTGGGAGATTAAGTGAGTAATTCATCCTTGCAAGGTTTTAAAATGTTAATTGTTGTTTGGTGGCATCCTAATGGTACCTTACAAACTTTGTATTTGGGATATCTATTTTTGATATTATTGTTTCAGGAGGAAGCAGAAAAGTCTGCCTTGGAGAAAATACAACAAGCACTACTGGATGGAAAACCAGCACGATCAGTATCTTTGACGGAGTTTGAAAAGGATGCTATAAAGCAGCTTTGTCTTCTTACAATGAAGCCTGTCATATATGTGGCAAATGTAGCGGAATCAGAGGTGGCTGAGCCTGAAAATAATCCTCATGTCAAGGAAGTAATAAAAACAGCTTCTGAGTTAAATTCTGGTGTGGTAACTATTTCAGCCCAGGTTTGTCGACATCTTTCAGCAGACTTCCCTTTTGTATTTGAATCGATCAAAATTCACGGCTTATTCCATTTCAGCGGGAGCACTATTGTAAATTACTTTAATTGTCATATCTTCTTGTGGTCCTTGGTAGGAGTCTAGAAATTCCTATGATAAAACTAATACCAGAAGGAAATCCTGGGGATATCTGACATTACCTTCTTTGAGAGAAGGGGGTGAGAAGCATGAAATGACCTTTATGGAAATTGGGACTGGTCAAGATCTCTTAACCATTTTAGGGAGAGGAGCAGTTATTTACCAATTTGTTTTCTTTGTCATATGCATCCTTTACTTTTCCTCCTTTAGGGTGTAAGATTATGATTGTTAAAGTGAATCTAGCTTTCTGCACTATTAAAAATCTTTTTGGCATCAGAGGGCTACTTCCAGTTGCTACATATTTCTGGGCTTCCTATTGCAGGTCGAATCTGAGCTATCTGAACTTCCTTTAGAAGAAAGAATGGAATATTTGAAATCTCTTGGTGTCGATGAAAGTGGCTTAGGAAATCTTATCAGAGAAACTTATGGTCTCCTAGGGTTGCGTACGTACTTCACTTCTGGCGAGAAGGTGAAACAAATAAAAAAGCTGTAGCGACTTTTGATTGTTGGCATAGCTTTTGGTATTATAGTCTATGAGTGTTGAGTATATTATTGGTCAACTTGCAGGAAACCAAAGCTTGGACCATACTCGAAGGTTTGCCCTATATTTGCTCTATTTTATTCTTTTCTTAAAGTGAAAAACAAGCAATTTTTGACCCTCTCTTATAATACTTCCAATTTTGGTGATTTCTTTTATTTGGCTAAGCACATAAAACCTCCACTTTTCCTATTTTTTTGCGCTTTTGTCCTATTTTTAGTGGCACTTCTTAGAATCTGCTTACTTGTCTTTAGTAGCTTAAATGGCAAATTAGCTTCTCTTTTAAATTCTAGTGTCTTTTTTTCTTCTTAAAATATTGAGTTTAATCATTTAAAAAGGGGAAAAAGGAATGCAAAAAGGATCATCATGCTTGTCATTTTCTGTCCCTCCTCCCTCCTCTCTCATTGTCTCTGCAAGTCTCATTCTTTTCTGCCCCTCCAACCAGCAGCCTTCCCACTTATCTCCCTCTCGGGGTTGCTGCATTTTTCTCTCCCTTGTCAGCTCGTGCAAACAACCATATGCAGCACTTTTTCCCCTTCGGGCTCCTTCACGTGGAAGTTCTTCTTCTCCCTAGTTCCTTTTCCTTTTCTGATGTCGAACTCTTCCTTATTGTGGGTCAATTTTCTCCAGAATTTTCAAGAATAAATAAGATATAATTGTATACCAGATTCAACTATGGTGGAAGGAAGCAATGCAACAAGATAGTGAAGGTGAAAAAGACAAAAGCAAGAGGACGTTGTTGTCGGAAATCAACTTTCAAGATGTACAACTTCATTGATTTGTTTATCATTTTTCACTAATAAGTAATGAGAGTGAGAAAGAGAGGCAGCCTTTAATGTTTGTTTAACTGTTGTGTCGGGAGTGCCCACTAGAAAAATGGAGGTTTTATGTGCTTAAAAATAGAGGGACCGAATTCAATAGTACCAGTTTAAAAAATAAAAAAAAAATAAAAAAAAATAGAGGGACCGAATTTGGAATTTGCAACAAAAGGACTAAAACTGTTTTTTCCTCCAAAATTTCTTTTATAGAGAACTTCTAACTGAATAACTTGTGCTAGAGTAAAATATCCTCTATAATTTGCTTAAATTGGTTACAGATTTAAATATTTGATAGGCTCTTGACTGACGACATGGCAACTAACCCTTTACAATCCTTTATCCTGAACATTTTTCTCTAACCATTACGATTATGTAGGAATGACTGCACCCCAAGCAGCTGGGGTTATTCACTCCGACTTTGAAAAGGGCTTCATCAGGGCAGAGACGGTGAGTATCATGTCAAAATGTTAAAAATAGCAAAGGTCGTAAGAAACAGTAAACTTGCTTTTGTTACCTATAAGACTTTCATCATGTACGTTGTTTTTGCTTTAGAGGAAGACCATATACTCAATATTTCTGATAAAATTTAATAGGCATGCAAATATATCGTAAATATTGCTAAGGTAAAGATTGAGAGTTTAAAGCTTCACATTGGTTGGATGATGAAGATATGCTGACAATGGTGAACTTTGGACTTTGGTGAAGACAAATAAATGTGATTGATCTAGGTGACTGGATGTAACCATTTCTGGAATAATTACCTTAGATGGACAGAGCAAGTGAAAGCAAGTTTACCCATGATAGGTGTAGCTTGATCGAACTGTTTTGTTAGGTCATATGTGATTATCACTGGCAATGAAGAATTGAGTACGGCTGGGAATTTAAGACTTTGTTAACATTGTTATAACTTATGAATTATGAGTCTGTGCAACACTTTACCATATCATATAGTTTTTGTTTAAATGTTATTCTGGTGCTTTTTGGGCTTGTTTGTGCATATATAATACCTAAAAGATGTTCAAATACTAGCTGCTAATAGGATGGATCTTAGCTCAACCAACAACAAATACGATTCAATCCAAACTAATTGGGTCGGTTATATGAATCCTCAACATCCGTTTAGCTCCATTTTGACAAATAGTAGTGGATATAGGAATCCTCAATAGGGTGGATCTTATATCAATTGATTTAGGATTGGTTTGTTATGTTGTGAATCTGAAGGTTTAGATCCATTATGTAACCATTTTTATGTTTAATCGTGTGGTTATCTTTTGTCTTGCATTTCGAGTAGCCCAGGAACTCACATGCTGAATGTGTGGAAACTATTTAGAACTGTCTTATGAGTGTTTGGAGTTGTTTTTCTCATGGAAGAAGGCTTAACTGGCCACAAACTAGATATTGGAACCATTTCAGCTGAGTTGGCCATCCCCTTTCAACCTCATATGCACACCCAAGCTCGGATGAGTTTGTTGTGAACAAACTCTACCACAGCTAACATAGAACTATAGTAGTTATCCTTAGTTATTTTCAGGAGAGATGAGCCTTAGAAATAAACAGTTTCAATGATTCGTCATCTAGGTGTATTTTTATGGTCTTGTTATGTTATTAGCCAAGTATTTTTCTCTACAAGTTTTTGAATGGTTTTCCCCTTTAACTATTAAAATAAAAGCTTTTTAAGTTGGTTTGTCAACTTTGCCTCTTTGCAGGTTGCTTATGATGACTTTGTTTCTGCTGGTTCATTTGCAGCTGCAAGGGAAAAAGGACTTGTAAGTTGGCACTTTCTGATCATTTATGGTTCTTCTTGATTCTGTTACTTGCTTTGATTTTTGACAACCTCAGATGTGGGGAAGTGTATAAAATGTCGTTGTCGTATTTGATTGAGACAGTAAAGCAATGTTATGATTGAAATTACTGGTACTTTAAATATTTATCTACCTGAACCAAGTGTATGATTGAAAATTGAAAACTTAGTGCTTTCTTTACAATTTCAGATATATCTGAACCCAATAAGGTCTTCCCCCATGCAGGGGCGGAGCCATAGTGGTGGTTAAGGGTTTGGCAGAACCAGTAACTTTGGCTCGAACCCTGTATTTGTGTTAAAAATTCATTTAATATGTACAAATAATCTTTACAGAACCCAGTGAGCAAAAAAAATGTGGTCCAAAACCCATTAACTAAAAATCTTGGCCCCGCCTCTGCCCCATGACCCAAAGGTACCCAGATATTCCTTAGGTACCGGAAATGTCTCGAGGAATCAGTTTAAAAGTTAGGACTTGTGGTTGTGCTATAATTTCAAATATAGATAAATATTTAAAGTAACAGTAAATAAGCTAAACATTTCAATGTTAGCATTAAAAACTTTATTTAAAAAAATGTCCATAAAATAACCTTAGATATCTATCTTTGGCTTGTAAGCACATAATTACATGCAGTGGCAACACCAAAATAGCTTCCTGAAGCAAAAAGCTTTGGCGAACACAAGTAAAGAATTCATGGTTGTTTTTTGGTGTCATTTCCTGATTAGTATTTAGTATTGATTGGATAACATTTTGCTGGAATGAACCTTTTAAAAAAATTTTAGTGGACCACTTCACTATCATGTCAGATCCCTTAATAATCCTTATTTATGTAATTGGATATTGATAGCTGTTCCGACCTCCTGACCTTGAATCCAGCACTTCAAAATGAGATGTTTATTGCCTCCCTACCCCCAAATTATAAGGAGGCTGCTAGTCTCATGTTATTATTAGTATGTAGTTTTTTCCCCACGAAGCTAATTACTTGTGTAACAGAATGTAAGTAGTGTTTCTTTGTGCCTACTGACCCGTGCAAACAAAAGAATAGATCAAGCTGGTTACATGATTTATCTTTGTGTACGCAGTTGAGGTTAGAGGGGAAAGATTATGTTGTGCAAGAAGGGGATATAATGCTGTTCCGGTTCAATGTCTAATTGAAACACAACTGGTGAAGGAGATGTCATGGATTTTTATGATGCCCACGCATGCCCACGGTTGTTCTGAACCATTCAGGTTTCTGGCACAGCAGATTTTGCTACGGAGAGATTTTTTTTCGTGAAGCCTATATTTTATGAGCTAGCCAGGTTTGTGAATTTTAAGGCACTGCAACTGGTGCTGATGAGATAGATATATGATTCTTTACTCAGTCGCTACAAATCTCAATTTTGGCTTGTCATGTAACATTCAATGTCCATAGGTCTTTCGACTTGTGTTATATTGTTGTAATTTTTTCACTCCTTACCACCCTCCCCCACACGCCTTAGATGGGCACTGCATATGATTTAAAAATAAGAACGGAAAAAAGAAGTTCCAAAAGTAGAATATTTTGACAGTTCGATGATTATGAATTGTCCGGCAGTCACTGCATTATTATAATTCTATAGCTTGAAAAGCTTAGCTGCATGGTTGATGGAGGTACTTGGAACCTTCTTTGTTTTTTTAACTCTTTTTCCTTCTTGATTTCGTTTGTGTGGGCAAGGAATACAGATATATGTAGTGGTATGTAATTCTCTTTCAAGAGAGTTTGTCCTTTAACCTACCATAGTATGTAGCTCAAGGAAATACTAAATGTAGAAGACGTGGTTCTTGACTTGCTGCTTTCCCGGTTACTATCACTATATTATTTTCCATTAGAATGTGCTAGTTTTCGCTGTGACACCATATGATTTGCTCTTCCACTGTGGCAACTTGCTTTCCTAACGAAAACACAAAAGGGAAAATGTGCAAATATATCTCTCAACTTTGAAATTTAGAGTAGATATACTCCCGTTATAAAAGTGGTGTAAATATACTCATGCCATTACAAAATGGTGCAAATATTTCTTTTTTGCTGACGGATTTTTTTTTAAAAAAATCGTTTAGTTAATTTTGATTAAAAAAATACCACGTGGCTTTAAAAAAAAGTCTACCATTTTTTTTGAGTAGATATGTTTTTCTAAAGCCACATGATAATTTTTTTTTCTGGTGGGTCGGGTCTGGTTCGATTTAAAAAATGGATAGACTTATTTTTTTTTTAAAAGCCACGGAGATAATTTTTAAACGAACCAGACCCGACTCACAAGAAAAAAATTTATCATGTGACATTAGAAAAATATGTCTATTCAAAAAAAAAAATGAGTTACTTTTTTTTAAAGCCACAAAGCATTTTTTTTTAAATTAAAAAATAAGCTGAATGATTTAAAAAAAAAATCCGTTAGCGAAAAGGGTATATTTCTTACTATTTGTGAAGGGGTCCATTTTCAGCAACGAAGGGTATATATATACACCACTTTTTTAACGGGAGATATCCTTCTAAATCGCAAAGTTGAGGGGGTATATTTGCACCTTTGCGCAATACAAAAATTGCCAGTTGTATTTTTGCTTGGAAGCTAAGATGGAAGGGGTCTTTGTTTCCCTTCTACCAGCAATTGCGCAGGTAAGGCGTTCCTATTCTTTTTTGTGGTTTGGTCACTGTCTGTTAAATAATCAGATAACAATGACATTTTGTAGGTAGAATGTAACTTCATCCGAAGTTTATTGCGTTTATTATGTATGAGACAAATAGTAGGTGTGTTTCTGATTCCCTCATTTAGTGATTCGTTTATCTAACTACAAAGACAACAATATAATGATTGTAGCTTATGATATAAATTCTGTCCTAAAGGACGGAATTTTATTTTTTTGGGTAGGATTCTCGTACAAGTGAACCAATTGCAGAAGTTGCCTTTTGTTGGGATGTCTCTTATTTGCCCAAGTTGTTGCCTTACCAGTAATAATGCCTTGGCATTTTTAAAAAGAGATCCAAAAAAGGGACAAAAGGTCTGGACAATATCTAGTGCTATTCGTTCTTTTCCTTGGAAACAATGCATGTATCGACGCGAATTTATAGAACCGACAAAGATATTGGAGATAATGCGGTGCTAATTACGCATGGAAGCACTGACAATATAAATATCCAGTCAAATAGAAAAAGAAATACATAGTCATACAGTGACGTGGATGTACTTATATTATTAACCATTATTAAAGCCACGAGCACTTTAGTGCCTGTTTATTGTTTAAAGATTAAAAATTCAGGGTGAATTCATTCCAAGATCTGTTTGGTGCCCGCTAAAACAATCTCTCATCTTCGTTGGTATACGAGCTCTATTTACATTTGACAACACAGAAAATGTTCAAAGAAAAAGCGAAAATAAGAAAAATAAACCTTGGGAAATGGGAATGCAGGCTTATCTTAGGTTTGGGACAAAAGCACATTGACAGCCTATAAAACCATAATTATGAATTCTAAATTTTAGAACAACAATGTCTAAGTGTTAGTACCTAGAATTTTAAATTTAAATTTCATAGATAATCAAAATTTTAAAATATATAAATGAGGACTGAGGTTGTGCTTTTTGACCATGAGACTCATAGATCATAAAAGGGAGTCCGGAACCAAAATGATCCAAAAAAAAAAAAAAACCTTTTGAATCAAAGTACCCAAAAAAAAAAAAATGTTACTAAAGTACCTTTAACGCAGTAATTTGCTGCGTTAAAGGAGCTCCCCATTTTTTTTGTTCTTTTTTTTTGGTTAAACACCTCTTTCTTTACACTTTTTTACGTACTTTAGTCATAGATTAATCATGCTTTGGGATCCGAAACTTCAATATTTTATATAGAATCCTACTTATTTTTGTACGATTAATAAGGTAGGCTCAATACATCAAGGATAAGCAAAACTTCGGATTGTCGTTTTAGTGGTTGAAAAGTGCTCGAAGTCCATTTTTGTTTAGCTTTAAGTTATTTATGTTTTAGGGTTTCAATTTAAGCGTGTTATTTTTTAGTCAAAATTGTATCATTCATAGCAATCTCAAAATAATTAAATTGCATCATTCTTAACAATATGAAAACACTTAAACTTATTCATTAATTTGGAACTCAAACTTGTTAAATTACAATCATCAAAGAAAGAAAAAACTTAAAATACATGAGCCTACACATGCCCTTGAGTTGATCTTCCGCTAAACATACTAACACATGCCCTTGAGTTGATCTTCCGCTAAACATACTAATATTCTTCAAATTAACAACATCATCATATATTAAACATAAAACTAAGATCACAATATTCTTAATCATCATCAGAATTGAAGTCCTCAATATCGTCCTCAGAATAATATTTTGGATTTCTTAAGACATGTCTTCTTTCAGTAGATGTTAATTCTCTACCTGTTGATGATGCTTGTTCTTCGGCCAACTTTAGCATGTAAAATCTACAACGTCTTGCTAGCATTCTGTTGTTTTCTTTTCTAATCCTTTGTACGGCAAGCTCACATGTTTCTGGACCGACTCGAGGCATGGTCATTGAGAACTTTGCTAGGATTTGAGCGTTGAGATTTTCCAAGTCTTGAACAAGACGTCGTGATTCGGCGTACCGATATGCCCATTCGCGACGTAAACCACAATAATATTCACGTGGATCTGAATATTTCAGCTCCCGAAAATCGTCATTACACTCTATTAATAGGTGGGGCTTGAAGTCGACTAGCACGATTTACTGTTATTGGTTGAGGAATCACCGGAATAGTTGCTTTGATTTGAGTTGTCATCATCACTGCTATTCGAATCCTGTGGAAAAAATACCGATCAATCTATATTTCTACTATTCGACATTGAATTTTAAGTAGATACTAAGTAGCAAAAGGCTCTTTATATAAGTATCAAACTCAATAGGTTGTGGGATCATGAGTATGACCCCACCAACTTTATTTAATACAGTACAACTATTAATAATATCATGGGGAATCATCGTCATCAGACCTCTTATAGTCCGAATCCCACTTAGATCTGAATCTGACGTAACTATGTTGACCATATTCTACCCTGAGGCAACGTATTTTCATCTGATTGTTCTCTTCGCGAAAACGGTTAAGAGCAAAATTCAACTCTTGTGGAGTGCCACGAGGCATTGACATAACACATTTTTTTTTGGGCGTTTAAGCCCTAGTGACCTCAACTTTTGTTCCAGTGTTGCAGCCTCCCTAACACGCCAATTCCACTCGTCTGTCATCATATTGTTGTAACATTGATTGTATCTCTCTTTCGGGTTATTCGAGTATTCAAAATCTTCACCCAATTCCCATGTCCTACCCATTGCGTCGAATATGTCTCCTGGAGAGAACGTTGTAATACGACTAATATCTCCAAACTGATTAAAAAATGACATAGTAACTCAATTTTGTGTGGTTGGTAGTTATTCGTCAATTACGTTATATAACACTCGCTAGCATCAAACGCACATTTTAGATTCGAATTATAACGTTTTTGTGTATGACAACCCCGATTGACAACACAATGCAGAGATATAGCGCAGTAATTTCTTTGCGTTATGTCAGAATAACGCAGTAATTTACTGTGTTATAGATTAATAACACAATAATATACTGGGCTATACTGCTATTTCTGACATAACACAGTCAAATGGGCGCACTCCGTACTTAATTTGACTTGACGTAACGCTGCAAGACACACTAATTGCATGCGTTATATGATTCAAACGCATTCAAACCTTATATAATACAGATTTTGTATGAAAGGAAAACACAGTTTCTAAGTTTCATCCAATTTCTGTATTTTACACAAATTTTAAGTTTCATCCAACTTTTGCATTTTGTACTCCTAAATTAGTCAAAAAATGAAAGATGTTCCAAAAATTAGGGTTTCTTTATTCAGGGATGGAGAAATTATATTCGAGGAAAATAGTTTGCGTTATGACTCTCCCCCAAAATACCATGTTAAGTTTCCACTTAACTTAAAATTCTCAAAACTACTCCAAGCCTTGTATAATAGACTACAAGTGAGTAGGGGTGATTTTGATTTAAATATAATTGGAAGATATCCAATATCATTTATGCCGCAAGGTGTAGTTAGTTATGGACAGTGGCATATTCATGACGATGATTCTTTGACGGATTATTTGAAGGCGCCTTATGATTATAGGGAATGCATAACTTTAAACGTCCTTGAAATGTACGTACAGAAGGTCCCCATTAATCGTCTTGAAGTCATGGCTATAGCTCCTCGGGAAACCCCATCTAGAATTCAGGCTGAAGTTACCGAAGCGGAACCTACTCATGAACACAATTACCCTGACATGAGCACTTATGAAGGCATTTTGAGGAGTCAAATGCCTCTGGAAAGTTTAAGTCAGCAATTTGATGGGCAGTGGTAAATATTCATTATTATTATTATTATTATTATTATTATTATTATTATTATTATTATTATTATTATTATTATTATTATTATTATTATTATTATGTGTAGTAGCATATGTTTATTACTTGAATGCTACTAATGATCTTGATTATATTTTTTAGGGGTTATACACCTACTCAAAACGATGGTCTTTCCTCAAGTTTCGGTGCAGTTGATTACTATCGGTGAGTCTATTTTTTTTTAACATCAATAGTATTATTTGATGTCTAGTAGTTTCAATACTCTAGTTTCTTATGTAGGGAGAATGTGGTCGTTGCACCAAATTATAGGCAAAGACCTGCTCTGGATGGTCCGGATTATCCGAATTATATAGTGACATCATCGAGTGATAGTGAGGAAATACCTAATGCGGAGGAAAGTGAAGATGAAGAAAGTGAGGATGAGGTTGAGGTTGGTACTAATCCTCAATATCAAGTAGAACTGTTGCAAGACATGATGAATAGTCCGGCACACCAGGAAGAACTGAATTCACAACACCCATTTGACTAGCAAGTGCCTATGCCGCAAAGCCTATTTCAACAGCAAGAGTCGACCCTGGTTCAGTGGTATTCCGATGAGATCCCCTATCTTGATCATCTTTAAGATGGTTCCGATGCCTTTGTCTTTACTAGGGATGATGATCATATTCGGAGAAGTTTGTAGAAAGAGCAGTGGATCTTGTAAAATAGAAGGTTCATAATGAAAAAGACATGATATTCAACTCGAAAAAGTCATTGCAAAGGGCTGTTAAGATTTATTGCATCCAGGGGATTAGGGAGTTCAAAGTTGACGATTCTAATCGAAAACTTTGGCGATTGGTTTGCATGCGAAAAAATCAAGGTTGCCAATGGATGCTCCTTGGTAAGGAGACGGCTGAAAAGATGTGGGTTATTTCAAAGTTCTACACAAGGTACACTTGTGATATAGTGTAACACCTCGTACTTTCATACTAAACCATATCGGTAATATCCCGTAAATCCGAGTTAAATGTGAACGTATGAAACTAGTATAAAGATCATATTTTAGCTATATGAATCCATTCGGGTGATAAACAGTCGTTTTGAAGTCAAACCAAAAAGTGAAGTTCTCAAGGCCTTCTAAATTCGTCTAAGTCTGAGACAATTGTACTTATGGCCAGTTTTCGGGTAATGATGTTAGGAATTTGAGAAAACTCAAAACATAAAAGTTGTAGGCCTTTGAAATACCTTTCCAACCATATATTATAGAGCTCAAACGGAGCTCTGTGCTAGAAGTTATACCCGTTTACTCGCGCGAAGTACATTTCAAATGTGAGCGATCGCGCGCCGAGGCGGTGTTCCGCCCGCCGCGCGATCACCTGCGCTAAGTACATTTCACCTGCGCGATCGCGCACCAGAGGCAGTGTTACTGCCTTCGCTGCGCGATCACTTGCGCGAAGTACCCTCCAGTGTTTGCGCGACCGCGCACCGACCACGACGTTTTAAGAGCCAAATTTCGTTTTATTCATTCCCACTTCGTTTTAAACCAATTTTTCGAGGTAAAGAACCCTAAAGAAGTCTCTCAAGCCCTAAGGACGAAGCTCTTTCTCTCCCAACCTTCAAGATACTTTAAGGTAAGCCTATTCCATGCATTAAGTCAATTCCAACATACGTTCATGATCATTAAGCAAGAACTCATCATTCTTAACATAGGGTTTTCAAGAAAACCCATATCAAAGTTCAAAAATTCAAGATTTTGGAAATCCTCTTCAAAGCCCAAGTCTTTAATTCAAGTTTTGGAGCGACTAAGGTATGTGAGGCTAACTATCTACGTTAGGGAATGTTCATGATTCTCCTACGCCTCATTCTTCATACTTGTCGTTAATTTGACTTAATATACGGTTTAGCTCTAGTTTCATGATATGTTGTAGAATCGTTATCTTCTAGGGTTGCGATTCTGTAATCTCGTTCATGGTTGACAATTTGAATATCATGAACTCGGCACGTAATCTTTATAGACTTATGTATTGTTACCCATGAGTCTCGTCTAGTAAATTCGGTATGCTCGAAACTTGATCGTATTTTAATTCGGTCCGGCATGTCTATTTCGGTTCGATTGTTCATTGTTATTATGGTCTCGGTCCTATTAATTAACCATAATTATACATATGTGATTTTGCCCGAGGGCACGTACGATCTTGTGTATACGTATACATGGCCGAGGCCATTGGCCGACGCACTACTAGGCCAAGGCCATAGCGTGCGTTTATTATTGGGCGAGCCCCACATATACAAACACGGATAATACAGATGATTCGGATACGAGCGAGGAGTATTCATAGCTCTACTTCCTTGCCATTACGATTTCCGATTCTGATTATCGATTTCGGTTTCGGTTTCGCTTTTAGTATTTTATTGCTTCGGTTGCTTTATATACAAGACAATTCAAATGTCTTTGATGTCCTTTGTACTTGGGGGCTGCATCTCGCGATGCGAGTAACGATATACGAGTTGACGACTCGGCTATTTAGGAGTGCACGTATCGCCTACCGTGAGCCCTAAATTCCTTCGGGGCGTTGCCCTAACTATCTAGTTATTTCGGTTCAGAACGCTCTATTATTCGATATTCTTAGAGGCTTCATAGACACGATTCGGATAGTGATATTTATTATGTTAGCCTTGTTAGCGCTTGTTCGATTGTTTTTGTTTAAGCCATGTTGGCTACGTTCGTATATTTCGATTGTCTAAGTATTTCCGCATTATGATTTCGGTCGCCGACTTTTAGTATATCGGCATGTGTTTAGTTGTTTCACATTCGATTTATGTTTTGATATCACATGTTGATTTAAATTTACTGTTGGTTCGCTCGGTCACATGCAGTCAGGCACCGGGTGCCGTGTTACGTCCAGGCCCAGGTTCGGGGCGTGACATATGGGTGACCTCCCAGATGATCATTACAATCTAGATACCAATATGATTGCTGCTGTGTTAGTTGGCGACATTGCAAAAAGCCCAAGGTATCCCTTCGCCTAAGTTTATTTTAATTTTGATGTTAATACGATGTTCCTCGTTGCTACATGCTGATATTTCAAGTTATCCAGGTACCCTATTACAGATCGTATTACAGCCGTCCTGAAAGTTTATCGCAAAACCGTTAGTAGGCGGAAGACGTATCTTGGGCGTAGGCGTGCACATGAGATAGTCTACGACAATTGGGAGGGCTCTTTCAAGACATTGCCGAGATACATGACGGCTCTACAACACTTCAATCCTAGTTCTGTTGTTGAATGGAAGCTCAAATCGAAGCCTGGTGTGCCCGATAATATTTTTTGAGTTTGTGTTTTGGGCATTCAAACCATGCATTGATGGTTTTGCTCATTGTCGGCCAATAATATCAATAGATGGAATACATGTGTATAGGGTATACGACATAAAGCTGCTAATTGCAGTTGGAATGGATGCAAATGGAGCTATATTCCCTCTAGCTTCTGCAGTTGCAGCTAATGAGAGCACTAATACGTGGGGTCTATTTTTGAACTACTTGAGGCAACACGTTATTCAGGATCGTATAAGCATATGTATTATATCAGACAGAAATGCTAGCATATTGAGCAATATGTTTAATTTGCATGGGTGGCAGCCACCCTTTGCCTACCATCGTTATTGTTTAAGGGATTTGAAGGCAAACTTCCAAAAGGCATATCGAAGCCCAGCATTTTGCAATTGGATGTGGGTGGCTACAACAGAACATCAAGAGAAGAAGTTTCACCTGCAGATGAAGATTATTAGGCGGGCGGATGAGGAAGCCTTCCACTGGTTGAATACAATTGATAAAGACAAATGGAGATTACACCAGGACGAAGGTAGGTGTTGGGGGATGCTGACAACAAACAACTCTGAGTCATTCAATGGCTTGTTGAAATCTGCACGGGGACTACTCGTCACCGCAATGGTGAGAATGACTTTTAAGTAGGCTGTGGAGCCGTTCGTCTCTACATCAAAAGAGGCCAAAGGACTTGCGGCAAACGATCTAAAATGGATGCCAAAACCGTCACAATTTCTCGAGTATCACAAATTTAAGGCTCAGCAACATGACCGGATAGAGTACAACTATGCAGAGCGCATAGTTAAACTCACAACAAGTGTGCACCAAGGTAAAGGAGGTAACGTCCACACAATTTGTGAGATTCCAAGAACATGCACATGTGGCAAGTGACAATCATATCACATGCGATGTTCTCATGCCTTCAAGTGTTTTATCACAATGGGAAAGAACGCCTCCACGTACGTGGCTAAGGAATATACAGTTGAATATTATGCAAAAACGTATGCTGGAAGGTTCTACCCACTTGGTGAAGGAGAGATATTGACGCTGGATCCATTTTCCATGGTTGCAAATAAAGCATTTATCCGTAAATTCAAAAGGAAAGCATACTCATGTATTCCTAATGAAATGGATGTTCCACCCGGGAGATACACTCGAAAATGCTCATTTTGCATTATGTTGGTCATGATAAGCGCAAGTGTGACTTACGACATGGTGGTCAAAATGCATCTCGCGGTGGAAGTACCTCTCGTGGCGGAGGAAACTTTCGTGGTGGTGGCAGACCTAGTGGTGGTGGCGGCACATCTCGCGGTGGTGGCGGAAGATCAACTCAAGGGCATGTGTAGGCTCATGTATTTTAAGTTTTTTTCTTTCTTTCTGATTGTATTTTAACAAGTTTGGGTTCCAAATTAATGAACAAGTTTAAGAGTTTTCATATTGTTAAGAATGATGCAATTTAATTATTTTGAGATTGGTATGAATGATGCAATTTTGACTAAAAAATAACACGCTTAAATCGAAATCCTAAAACATAAATAACTTAAAGCTAAACAAAAATGGACTTCGAGCACTTTTCAACCACTAAAACGACAATCCGAAGTTTTGCTTATCCTTGATGTATTGAGCCTACCTTATTAATCGCACAAAAATAAGTAGGGTCCTATATAAAATATTAAAGTTTCGGAGTCCCGAAGCATGATTAATCTATGGCTAAAGTACATAAAAAAAATGTAAAGAAAGAGGCGTTTAACCAAAAAAAAAAATGGGGGACCTCCTTGAACGCAGTAATTTACTGCGTTAAAGGTACTTTTGTAACATTTTTTTTTTATTTGGGTCTTTTGGTTGAAATGGTTTTTTTTGGGTCATTTTGGTTCCGGACTCCATAAAAGGATTAAAGGAGCTGTGACATCTCAACAGGCAATGTTTGGGCGGGACCTGGAAATTTTATTCTTGATTTACATTATTAAATGCCTATGATTGCATATGTAGAGGAAAGACACTAGTTGGGAAGATATTTAGGATTCTTAATTCTTGGTGGAAATCATTCTTCATCTTATACAAAAGCTTCCCCACCTACTAGAAATGGAATTAAAATATTATATACAGATAAATTCAGACACAAATAAATGTAAGATATATGCGTCTTGTATAAACACAAAGGATTAGGCAAGCCTACGATTCCTAGTTGGTTAATGAGCTAACTTGATACCTCTCAACTAACATAACTTTAATTATAGTAAGGCATACTTATCTTTCCTCCCAAGACACAATGAACAAAATCTTGATCATGAGTACACATATAGGCAAACAGCATAGACCCCATCTCAAACAAAGACGAAAAGATAACTTGTCTTTGTCATTTGAGATAATTTAGGTCCCAAGAAGCAGAAAACAATGACCTTTCAACCATATTCACCTATTCCAATAGCAATATTTATCATATTTTAAGTATTTAATTAATGAAAGCAAGAAGGAAGCTGGAATTAAGAGAAGATGAAGAAGATGAATCTGTTACTGAAGAAGTGCAAGACTTTGTCAAGGCAACTAGGAAGAAGCTCATCTTATAGTAGTTTAAGGTCAAAGTCTACAAGAGAAGATTTTTGGAATGTGGAATCTCAAGATAATAAAGAGGATTATGAGACTATTCTTGTTGGCAACTCAAGAAGGAGATATGTGATAAAATCCAAATATTTGAGCCATCCACTATTGAATGCTCTAATAGAGAAATCAAAGCAGAAACATGGGGAGAAAGATCATCTTTCAGTTAAGTGTGAAGTTGTGCTTTTTGATCATCTTCTCTGGTTGCTTGAAAATGCTGACCCCAACAACCTGAATTCTGATTCTTTGGAGGAATTGGCCGATCTATATGTTGTTTAATTTGAATATTTTTCAATAATATTCAATCTTCTTTTTCATTCTCTAGTCAAAAATATGTTTTAGCTCTAGTATTTTTTCCTGTAACTAGTAGTAATAAATGTTAAGGAGTGACTATCTCTCATAAAAATGAGAAGGATCATAGTTTCCTATTATATGTTTATTTTTTCCTTGCTTACAACTTTCATCATTCTTTATTCAAGTTGCTGATTTCCGATGTAAGAATTATAGATCAATAAAGTTCATTGTGCTTGGTAAATTGTGAATGTGGTATTGGTTTAAGGAAATTCCACCATCTAAGAGCTGTGATTGAATGGATATGATCCCTCCACTTTTAATAAGAGTTAGAGGTCTTGAATACTATTCGTCTGAATGAAAAGAGTCATTGCAGGGAGTGCTTTCCTCCGTTAATGGACCTTATGCGGTGGGAATCCAAATTATGAATGTTGTTCATATTGATTTAAGAAAAAGGACATACATCACTAAGGGTTAGGGTGAATTGATATATCCTTAACTAGAAATCTCGATTTGAATCACGTGAATGAAAAAAGTCACATCTTTCCTTTTTAATGGATCGTATGAAACGCAAATCTATAATCAAAATGACAAAGTGAATATCAAAACCCATATAGAAAAAAAAAAAGGAAAATGAAAAGGACAAGCAAAAAGGAAAGGAGATACCAAACCAAAGTCTATCTTAATGCACTAAAGCATAAGTTAAAACGTTTGTAAAGATTTCTTAATGGGGAAACTTATATTCTGATGTTAAACATCTACGCTATTCTTACAAGGGAGTGACATTAAAAATAAAATAAAAATATTTAAATTAAAAACTTATTAAAAAAATGTGCCCAATATAATCCCATAAAGTGAAGTATGGGAAATTAAAGACTTACTAATTATATAAAATGTGACATTCTCTTAGAAATTGGTTGAAAAAACGTATAATACATAAAATTAAACAAAACCCCATCTCGAAAAAATAAAATAAAAAGAGAGAAAGATGGTCTTATGAGGCCTGAAATTCAAATTGGGCCTATAAAAGGGTCAAATGGTTCTAAAAGGCGACCCGGTCAAATTATGTAGTGGCTCCCATATGATACACACTCACTCCTTCCACTAACAACGTAGTATTAGTCACACACTCCAATACTGTAATAGTTTCTGGGATTATAACTGTGACTAATTTATGCTTCAATTTTATACCATCTAACTCATTTTTCTATTAATTCGTATAAAAAAGAATGATTTTTTTTATATTTGAAAATAATTTACCTTTGTGTAATGATTTATAGCCACACAAAATATATGTGACTCATTTTACATCATAAGTTTAAAAGTTTTTTTTTACTTTTTAACTTTTATGCCCAATCAAATAGTTCACATAAATTGAAACAGAGAGTGTACGTAATAGCGAAGGAAAAAATAAATTTAATACTCATAACAATGGGGCCTCTCATGGTGTAGCGTGGGTTTGACTATGTTTTTCAGCTTTTTCTTTTGCTTTCCCAATTTCATATCAAGTTTAGCTACCTGCCTATGTGAGGTGAAAAAAAAAAAAAAACTCAAATCTTTTTTTACTTTTTCTATCCAAGAATCCATCACTACTGTGATTGATCTTCTTTTATTCATTTTCTCTTCTTCATGCATAGATATCTTCACATACCCATGTTTTTTTTGGAATTTTCCATGACCCCATTAATTTTTTTTCCCTCAATTTGTACTGTGCACAATCTTTATCAAAATAATTTGTATTGTGAACAACTCTTTGCTAGTGCTTTTTCTTCTTTATTACTGTTCCTTTCCTTTATTAAGTATTTTTATTTTTATCTTTTGGGATAAAGCATGGTTGTTGGGGACATAGGATATATTGGATTTCAACTAGTTTGGATTGAAGCATAGTTGACTGATTGTTTGATTGGTTATGGTTGTTGTTGAACTTATTTTTTATTTCTGTAAAGAAGGATACCTGTTTTATTATGGCCATGTTGAGGCAATTTTATCATTTTATGAGCCTCATTCTTTCAGATTTTAAAGTAGCTAAGAGAAATGATGTGTAGAAGGACAATTATGTTGTAAGCTGTGGCTAACTCAAAAAAAAAAAAAGATCTTGCCAGTTGCCATATTTATCTGGTGCCATGACATATTGATGGATCTAAAAAGCCTTC
Source organism: Lycium ferocissimum (assembly GCF_029784015.1). Taxonomy (NCBI): domain Eukaryota; kingdom Viridiplantae; phylum Streptophyta; class Magnoliopsida; order Solanales; family Solanaceae; genus Lycium; species Lycium ferocissimum. The sequence continues at coordinate 32,234,171 of NC_081352.1, read as the reverse complement.
AAATGGCTGACCATTCACTTTATAGCGTTTATATAACCATGACTCGTATTGGACTTGTATAATGAACTTACTCACCACCAGCAGTTCTATAGTTCTTATCATCATTTGGATCTTTTAGTGACTTTTTTTGTCCACTTTGCTATGTTTATGTTCTTTCCTTTATTGATGTTAAGTAGATATGCGCTTTTTGACTGTCCATACTTTCAATTTCATACTTGAGATGCTGAGTTAACTGGATATTACTAAATCTTTTCGATAATGTTGTAGCTTTAATTAAAGAAACATGTCCAGTTTCTGCTTAATTGTTGCATTGGCTGTTCCTTTATCAGTTTTGACATAGATTGCTAGAGCATACCTCTATGATAGCAAAGATTTTGTCCTTGAAACTCAGACTTGAGGGTGAGTTTTTGGTTTTCTTCCTGTTGGACTTTGAATAACCAAGTTTCTCAACTATGAGCAGAAATATGGATCGAGCAAGGTTGAGTAAAAGAACCCGTTGCTCAGGTTCAACACCGTCAGAGGAGTCAGCCTTAGATCTTGAAAAATACTGTTGCAGTTACTCTAATCTTCCTTCACTTAGTCCACCAACACTTCAACCTTATGCATCGGCTGGACAACACTCTGAGGGTAATGCTGCATACTTCTCCTGGCCTAGTCGGAATGATGCTGCTGAAGAGAGAGCAAACTATTTCGCGAATCTTCAGAAAGGGGTTTTGCCAGAAACTCTTGGCAGATTGCCTGAGGGGCAGAGAGCGACAACCTTGCTTGATCTCATGACTATAAGAGCATCTCATAGCAAACTCTTGCGTTGCTACAGCCTCGGTACAGCAATTGGTTTTCGTATTCGACGTGGTGTTTTGACTGATATACCAGCAATACTAGTGTTTGTATCCCGCAAAGTTCACAAACGATGGCTTAGTCCAATTCAGTGTCTACCTACTGCTTTAGAGGTGATTAAAAGGATGACTAATTATCTTTTATCCTATTTCTGTCACCCTCCCGCCAAAGATTTTCCTGAATTAGGACAAAGAAAGACGATGAAATCTTACTTCATTGATTATCTTTATCTTTTCCTATTGTATGCCTCCCCAAACCTCTCCCAATAAGGATTGTTCAATTGTTTGAATCAACCTATCATTTGAGCCCAAAGAATCATAACTTGATAAGAAATGTTATTCTTGCATTATTTATTCCTTATTTTTCTCTATGCTTAAATATGTGACTTATCATCAGGGTCCTGGAGGTGTGTGGTGTGAAGTGGATGTGGTCGAGTTCTCCTATTTTGGTGCACCAGAGCCGACACCCAAGGAACAGTTGTACACGGAGATAGTCGATGACCTGCGGGGTAGTGATCCGTGTATTGGTTCAGGATCTCAGGTAGCTCGATTGTTTATCACTACTTTTTACTCCGAGGATGCTGTGATTGAGGCTTGAATGAGCGCACATGATAGTTAAAGTCTACGCAGAGTCCTAGAAAATGCACCAATTAATTTTTAAATCCCGCAGGTTGGGCAGATAATACTCCCTCCGTCGCAATATATGTGACACTCTTTCCTTTTTAGCCAGTCCCAAAAGAATGACACTTTCCTATATTTAATAACAATTCAACTTTAAACTTTCCGTTTTGCCCTTAATGAGATGATATATAGCCACACAAATATTTATGGCTTGTTTTAGACCACAGGTTTCAGTAGTCTTCCTTTCATTCTTAAACTTTGTGCCCAGATGAGCATCTTCACATAAATTGGGATGGAAGGAGTAGTGTCGCTATTTTCTTGAGTCCTGTTAGTTAATCAACTCTAAGCATCTTACATATAATAGCTATTGGGGTGGCAGATCCTTGGAGTCATCTATTTCCTTGCTTCTGAGCACATTTTGTATTTTTCTGAAGTGCTTATCATTCAGTATCAGAACTAGGTTTACGCTAATCATACTTTTCTGAAACTTTGCAGTAAGGACAACCTATGTCAGTCTTATATTCCTAAAAGGCATCACATAATTTTGAAGATATACCTTTAATTTAAAACAAAAATAAAAGGGGAAAAGGGTAGGAGAAATGGATGATGATTTGCTGTAATGTGTCTAAGAGGCCATAAACTTATATGTGCACAAAGACAGTTATAGACACCTTTCTCCACTCTTAGGTTAGACTCAAATCCCTTCTGAGTAAAGTGGTTAGTCATCAAATGAGTTCAGTTCCTTTGAAATCTCCAGCATTTTAAATTGCATTTCAGCAAGGTGAATACATTGAAGAGTCTGCAGGGAAAAGGTTTTGTTTGTCAACAAATCATTGAGCTTCTTTGTTGAGATCTCCAGACATTTTAAACTGCATTTAGGAAGAATGGAAGATAAACAATTAAAGAGTCTGCAGAAGAAATCAGCTGTAAACTACTTGTTCGGCTTGTCAATTCTTTCTTCCCTACGGTTATCACACTGATTGTACATGTTCGTTCACCACATTCTATTGAAAACATTCAGGTAGCAAGCCAGGAGACATATGGAACCTTGGGTGCTATTGTGAGGAGCCTATCAGGCAATCGGCAAGTTGGTTTTCTAACAAATCGGCATGTTGCTGTTGACTTAGATTACCCAAATCAGAAAATGTTCCATCCTTTACCTCCAACACTTGGACCTGGGGTATATCTGGGTTCAGTGGAGCGAGCTACATCTTTTATCAGAGACGACCTTTGGTATGGCATATTTGCTGGCGTAAATCCAGGTTAAGTGTTTCTTCTCACCTTTCTTTTCTGGTTTGATGTTGGAAGAATGTTCTGATGCTACAAACTGTTACTGAAATTTGCTAAATGAATATATGATTATGATGCCTCACCTTATAATTTGGTAAATATGTCTTGCCCATTATCTACCGAGTTTTGAACCATGCACCATTTGAATTGGGGCATTTCTCGGTTATAAAAAAGTGGAACCTTAAGATTCCAAAAAGCCACTTTTGCTGTTCTAGGAAACGTAATCATAAAACATTGTTTCCAAGTGGGTTGGGTACCTTGAGGTCTCAGGTCCAAATTCCAGCGGAGTAAAAAATACTAGGTGATTTCTTTCATCTGTCCAATTCTTGGGGACAGTTATCCGGTACCTGTGCTTGTGGGAGGTAACAAGTACCCCGTGAGATTAGTCGAGGTGCATGCAAGCTGACCCGGACACCACCCGTTATAAAAAAATGTGTAGGAGAATGCCCCTTTGTCCCATGTTGTTATATTGCCATCCTGCGTCCACGACATTCATGCGTTGGATCTGTTTGATATAGTAGAACTAGCTGCAGGTGCAATCCCTTCTGGAAATCTTCATATTTGTTTCTTTCTGTGTTAGATGAAAAAATATTCTTTGCTCACTTCCATGTTACCTGCTCTGCTCATGAAGGTTCGAAATTTGTTAGAATTATTTTGTTTATCGTGGCATCCATTATTATTGTTATTGGTAAGATTTCTAAATGTGGAATTGATTACTCTTGCAGAGACATTTGTTAGGGCAGATGGTGCATTCATCCCTTTCACAGATGATTTTGATATGACCTCTGTGACTACTTCTGTAAAGGGTATAGGGGAAATGGGAGATGTCAAAGTTATAGATTTGCAATCTCCTATTAGTAGTCTCATTGGGAAGCAGGTGATGAAGGTCGGAAGAAGCTCTGGATTGACTACAGGGACTGTTTTGGCATATGCCCTTGAATACAATGATGAGAAAGGGATTTGCTTCTTGACCGATTTTCTTGTCAATGGAGAAAACCAGCAGACGTTTGACCTTGAAGGAGACAGTGGAAGTTTAATCGTGTTAAAGGGTGAGAATGGGGAGAAACCCCGACCAATTGGTATTATTTGGGGTGGAACTGCAAATAGGGGGCGGCTTAAACTAAAAGTGGGACAATCTCCTGAAAACTGGACTAGTGGAGTTGACCTTGGGCGCCTGCTTAATTTCCTTGAACTTGATATCATCACAAAAGAAGAAGCTCTTAGAGGTTTGTGGTTTTCCCCTCTAAATATACCTTTTACCGTCGCGCTTTCCAATTTGTTTATCAGGCGAAGGGCTTACTGTTTGTATGTGATGTTGCGAGTGATATACCCCAAGGTTTTTCAAAGAGGTGGTCGTAGAAGGAAAAATATATGCGTGTTTTAGAGTGGACGAGAAGCTAGTAAGCTCAATGGATGTCTAGATCTTTGAGAGACATACATCAAATTGTTAGATCGAACAATACTAATTGGACTACTAGAAGCCACTTGGCAGTTGGCTGATTATCTTTTTCAAAGTGCGACATTTTGGTTGACATCAACGTTAAATTAACCATCTCTTTTAGATTTAGTAGTCCTTAGATTGACATTTGTTGAAGAGTGGTGAACATTAGTTAATTAGTATCCTGGGGTTAGCACGCGAGTTCATTATGGTCAGGAATCCAGTAGGTTCAGTTAGCTTCAGACAACACCCGTATAATGACTTGTCCATCTTGAAATGACATGCTCAATTTCCTCTAGTAACGTTATTTGGGCAGACGGTATTCCATTCTTGATTTTGTATAATGTGTAGGATAAAGCAAGTGAATTCCATCTCTTCTGCTAACCGTTAGTATTTGCACCAGAAGATGAAATAGAACTAAACTGACTCTGATTCTTAATCCCAATCCCTGGAGACAAAATAATGTTGCTTCAAAGTGATGTAGGTTCCATTACTTTAAAGTCCTGTCATATTTGTAGGACTTGTAACCTGTTTGGCCAAGCTTTGGGAAGCCAAAAGTGCCTATTTTTTTTTCTTTTAGAAAGTTGAGGTGTTTGGTCAAGCATTTGGGGGAAAAAAAAGTGATTTTGAGTAGTAGCAGAAGCTGTTTTTTGAAGCTAAAAAGTAGCTATTTCCCGGGAACACTTTTGCAACATATTCAAGCACAAAGTACTGCTCTAATATTGACAAAAGTGTTTCAAATTGATTAGCCAAACACAAATTGCTACTCTTCAAAAGTACTCTTTCGAAAAGCACTTTTGAAAAAAAGTACTTTTATAAATAAGCTGATTTTTTATGCTTGGCCAAACAGGCCTTTACTCGGATAAATTTACCATTTCATCAAAGTCTCTCTTTTTTCCTATTAAATCTTCAATTCTTTGAGGGGTATCTTATAACTTTTTGTCTCTGTCTATCACCGGTGTAGTTGCAGTACAAGAACAGAGAGCTGCCTCTGCCACAATGGTGGGCTCTACAGCTGGGGATTCTTCACCTCCTGATATAATGCTTCCAAAGGACAAAATAGAGCCTCTTGGGCTTCACATTCAACAAATTCCCTTAGAAGATGGTGTTGGTGGGCCTGATATAAACTCGTCGCCTGTGGAAGCTACATTTAACTTGGAAGAAAGTGGGATTAACTTTGGTGCAAGTGTCGAACATCAATTCATTACAAGCTTCAATGGGCAACCTCCGGCTAATCAAGAAGATCACCGTGATAAGTCAGCATACGAGAATCTCTCAGCTTTGAGGAAAGGCTCCGATGAAGACATCAGCTTTTCCTTGCAGTTGGGTGGTCATGAATCCAAGAGAAGTCGTTCAGAATCTTCACCAAGCACAGATGAACCAGAATGATTTTCTCCTTTTATCTGCTAGTGTATTTTACTTTGAGGTCTTTCGGGTAGCGGTAAAAGGAAATGCATTTGGTGTTTGGAGGTGCTGAGTTTTCATCTTGATGCAAATTTGTGTATGAGGAGTTTCGTATTTGAACATGTCTCTAGTGCAAAATCCAAGTGTAAACTACATGCAAGTTAAGAGCAGCTCATTTCTTGAGCTATTTCGATTCTTGGAACTCCATGCAGTCCCAAAATCATCAAACATGGAAAACTTGCCTTTGATGTTATTCATGCTTGACATCCTAAAACAGGAAATGTTCGATAAACAGAATGTGTGTTCGCACGTTTATAGGCAATTAAATGGATGGGTTGGTTCATAACTTGTCCATTATTTGCTTGGGTCAAAATGAGTGGATTAACTTGGCTAAATAATGAGTCATAAATTATGACTCGTAATGCAATGCAATCTAGCTAATCAGTATCATTTTCTATTTGGTTGTGTTCTTTTATAATTTGTATAATTAACAAATTAAATTAATTAAAGCCTTTTCTTTTCTTTTTCATGTCTATATCAAACAATCAAACTCAAAAATATTAGTAACTTTTTTATATTTTGAAAATTCTTTCGGAATAAACTAATAAAAAATAATGTTACATAAACAATCAAACTCAAAAATATTAGTAACTTTTTTATATATTTTTTTTCTATTTTCATTTAAATCCTTCTTTTCTTCACCTTTCTTCTTGTTCATTCTCAAATTTTCTTCCCCTTTTCCGTTCTTCATTTTTTCCAGAACTCCTGAATTTTGTCCAATCCCACAATGGACCCTAAAATTTTACACAACCCCCTTTGTTTTTACTCATTTAATTAAATTACTAATAAACGTTTTAATTAGATTAGTTGGACAAATTTAGCCACGTGAAGTGCCACTTGATCTTTTTGACAAAAATGGAGAGTGTACCAAACACACGAGCAACTCAATATCGAGGTGTGTTTTATTTCAAAGGGAATGATAATTTAAATAGGGAAAGGAAAGAATGAATAGTTGAGGTATGAAATTCGCGAAAAAATAATCCTCTCTCCGTCCATTTTTACTTATCCATTATAATAAAAAAATAGATGTCCACCTTTACTTGTCCAGTTTGAAAAATAAAAAGATAATTTACCATTTCATACCTAGTTTACCTTTATTATTAATTATTGGGTTGAAAACTTTAAGAAATTGTTAGTGGTCGCACAACTTCTTAGACATGTTTGATTGATTTCAATTATTTAGATGATTATTTATAATAAAGGGTGATATAGTAAAATTATCATTTTATTTATTAATCCTTAAGGAGTATGCCAAGTCAAACTGGACAGAGGGAGTAGTTTAGATGTGTTTTAGTAGGGATAATTTCAATAATATACAATCCAGTATAAAATATTACATAAACGTAGCAATATTTTTAATTTACATCCGCATAGCCAATTTTTTTTTCAACAATGTTTATACACACAATATACAATATTATACATTTACCGTAGATAATGTATAAACCTTATATAAAAATGTATATTAATATATAAAATAGCTATTTCGGGTAATATTAGAAATATGCGCATAAATATTATCTCCAAATAGATGTAAAATGTTATTTTCTCCTTTTTTTTTTTTTCCCAATTAACTCTACCACAAGGGGTTTAAATACAAATTTTACACAAGTTGATAAAATACAAATTGCATTTGATAAATCGCACTTAGAAATGCGATTAATATGTTTGAGATAAAATTATGAGGCAAGAACACAAAAGTTGAGTGTCCTCTATTATTTGAACCCTAATTCCATTGACGCTTTCATACTTTGTGGATTCAGTTGCAGTCTGGTGCGTAAAAATACCCTCTTATTTTTCATCTTTAAGCTCTACTTTTGCCTTATTAGTTTTCACATATCTATAATTTTTTTTTCTTTTTTCTCAATTAATTTTGATAATATGGACATGCTGGCTTTTTTAATAGGTGATACCAACTAGTAAAAAAGCCTCAAATTTTCCATCTTTAAGCTCAAATTTCTTTATTATTCTCATAAACTTGTAACATGTTTATAGCTTTTTCTATTTGGTAGTTGTTTTCTCAATTAATTTTGATAGTCAATGGTAGATTATATGGACATGCTAGTTTTTTGATAGGTGATACCAACTAGTTGGAATTAAAGTTTAGTGATGTTGGTAGGCTTATATTTGTTGCTAATAGTGTTATTTGTCTGTTAAATATATAGAGAAAGAGAACCCATATTATTGAGTATTAATGGTAAAAAAAGGTCGGTTCAGTGTAGGGATATGGGTATGGAGGATTCATAGAGTCGACCCCGATGGTGAAAGTTTTTTTTTTTTTTTTTTTTTTTTAGTTCATTTTATTTATCTGAATTGAATGGTTTTCTATTTGCCATATTTGTTTCTTAATTATAGAGAAAGAGAAACACAAATTATTGAGTATTGGAAAAAAAAAATTTGGTTCAGTGTAGTTCATATGGTCGACACCAATGGTGAAAGTTTGTTTTTTTTAATTCATTTTGTTTTCTGAATTGACTGGTTTTCTATTTGCCATTCAGTGGGTATGGTCTCGATTTAATATATCTCGGAACAAACAGCACAAAATCGGTGTCTCTAGAGGATTCCATGGCAGGCAATGGCCTGCCAGCCCTGGGTCGTGTGAAGCTCAGTGATTTGATACCATTGGAAGGTCTTCCTTCTGATTCGTATAAATTATCGGTCTCAACTTTGTCACAGTCATTGGCTCAGTATTCAGCTGCCATCATCCAGTTATCGACAAGTGATGGAGCACTTTTAAGGTCTAGTTTAGAGTCTGCTCGACTTTACTTTCAACACAAACCCTCTTATCCTGCTGCGGATGTTATTCATTCTGATGACTCTCGTGAGTGGTGTAAGACCTCTGGTTACCATGCAGATCCTCAACAATGGCAAGAAACTTATGATTTCAGGCCAGGGCTTACTCCTACGGAACCCAACAGTGATATTGAGTTCCCTCCTGCTGGTTTGTCTGACATATTCTCTCTGCTTGGAAGAGCAGCAAGAGATATATTGGACGCCATCAGCTTCTATTTAAATCTGCGTAGCTCCCCATTTACTGAAATACTTGATAATGTTCCCCTCAGAAACCGAGAAATATCGTCCTCTGTGTTATCCGTATGTTGTCATGCCAGGCCATCTTTTCAGGGTGCTCAGCACCATAGTCTGACAACGCAAGAGGATGGTCAGTTAGGGATGTTCTCAGATCATGAACATCAGGTTGACAGAAGCCTTGTTACGATTGTTAAGTCGGATAAGCCTGGTTTACATGTGAGAGATTTTCACGGTCACTGGGTTCTTGTGGATGGTGATCTTGGCCCCCAAGAAGCAATTGTTTATCCTGGCCTTGCTTTATATCAGGCAACTGCGGGCTATATCAGCCCTGCACTTCATCGGACAGACGTTGGTAATCAGCAGGGTAGCATATATGGACGATCTTCTCTTTCTTTTAAACTTATGCCCAAGTCCATGACCAACCTCAATTGTTCAGAGATGCGGGCTGCTGGTCATGGGGTTGAAGCTCAATTCCAGCTTCCTGTACCGGTTGACGACTTTATGCAGAGATCAACTGATCAGTTGCTTAACAGGAGCAATTTCCCGACGTTCAACTTTCCGACAGCCCAAGATGGTATGGCACCCTTTTTGCTGTTTTCATTATCAATATGGAAAAGAAAAGCTAGAACTTTTACATGTTTGCTTTTATTCTCTTTTTTACATTTAAATGAATTAGTAGACATGATACGGATAAGGTGAGCTAAAATTAGCTTTCATGGATGGCGCTCCTAAATGTTTTCAGTTGGAGTGCCAGTTGACATCTTGATTAGCAAAGAAGGTTGGTCATAATCTTGGAACTTCTATGGTTTTTGGAAAATGCAAGTCTAATAATTGTGTCTGGTTGCTAGATTTAGCATGATTACAAGTCCACACAACTAATACATCCTAACAAAAGTATTTTTTGAGAATGGTAATATATCTCTGTATATAAGACATCTTGAATTGCTTGAGGATCCTCTATGTATTCAGATTTACGCCGAAAACTAAAGAGAAGAATATAATTCATTGCAAGGAGCTGCTTGTATCTTCAAAACATCCTAAATTCCTCTCCTCCCAAATACATCCAAACAAAAGTATTTGGTTGTTAATTTTGAAGTTTGCTAGAACCAAATACATTGCTGAATGAAGCTGGTGTGCATCCGTGTATCGTGTATGATTGGTCAGTAATATGATATTTTTATTTTCGTGACAAGCTTAGCAATTACAACTTTAGAAAAAATCAAGGTGAAAGGTCTTAGTTTGCTGGTTGAGGACCTGAAGGACTGGTATTATCTCAAGTATCTAGGAATGGGTCAAACATGGTCAAATTAGATAAAGCAGCTTCAATTGGTAAATTTTGAATTAAAAGGTGCCAGATTCTGTTTGTTTCTTTTCTGTATCAGTGTAAAGGATGTATGTAGAACCCGAATCTACTTACAGTTTCAAGGAAGCGAACTAAAGAAGGATACCATTTTATTGTTACAACTTCTCGTGTTAAATGCTCTTTGCCATATTTTCTCATAATTTTTTATTATTTTGGTGTTTTTCTACTCTTCAAGTAACGTATCACTGCTGGCTGGATTGTCTTTAACATTGATTGAGCTCTTTTCTGCTAGTATTCCTTAGTAAGAAGCTTTTAACAACAGGTCCTTGGATCGATGAAATGCTGGTACAGGATCTATGAAGCCCATGATGAGGAGGAGGAAGAGTAACTCAAGATCTAAACCTCTTCCGCCTTCAAAGAGGTTGAGATTGGAGGCACAAAGAGTTCTGAAAGAGAGAGTTCAAGATATAGCTGATAAGAAGGGCATCAAGCTGAGGTTCTGCACCTTAAAGGATTGTGAAAGTCACATCCAGTCACTTGATAGCCCGTGTACGAACATAAGAATGGAGATTGGATGGCCACTGGGAGTTCCATTTGTTCACCCACATGATCTCCCAAATAAGGCTAAGATTGGATTTCTTGAAACATATGAACCTGGTTGGTCTGCAACTCATGATATGGAGTTAAGCCTAATCGATCCCGGACAGCCAAGTCAACACGCTGCTAACTGTAACTATCATTCCCCTAATTAGCCTTGCTTTTCTGCATCAGCATCTATAATTAAGCAGTGCATGTTTCTGGTTTCTTTAGTCGCTTATATATTAGAGATTGCATATAAGTTGACATCCTTCCCATCTTCTGCATTAGCCATGTTACTCGTACTATTAATCCATTTGAGGAAGTGTCAGGTACTTCATATGTTTTTGCTTTCCACTTCTCGTAGCTTTTAGTAATAGTTGAGAAAAGAGGATAAAATTAACTTCTAGTATGAGCCCCTAACAGCCTGCGGGGTCTATATTTACGTCAATTAAAAAGACACTTTGTTCTCACAAACTTTGGAGAACGTAAGGTACAACTCCTCAAAGAGGGCAAGGAAGAGGGGCTTTATGGAGTGTGGACTGTGGACTAAATGTGGGTTTCTCTGAGCACGAACCAATACTTGACGCAGATTTTCCAATGCACTGTTGAAGTTTATCTAGCCAGATTTTCTGTTTATCTACTAATGCATTCTAGAAGTTCACACCCTCTCTGTTCTTTTCTTTTTGACTCTGGTAACTACTGAAGCAAAAATGTGTTTTGCAGGAATCTATATCGCGATTCAGAATGCTGCCTGATGAGCTCTTGGATTCTTTGGACTAATATTTGGCTGCTTTAATTATGCTTGTCTCATGCAGATGTTGCTAATTTTATACAAATTTCAATTAAGATGTGTAAGACACCAAGGCACAATGTGCTGAGCCTTAGTTTATCCTAATCATTTTCCCTGTAAATATTAGTTTGTAAAATTTTGATGGAATTTTAGTTCTAAATTCTGAAGTTGCTGGTAGTTTTCCCGGCTCTCATACTTAGCAGTTTTAGAACATTTTATGTTGGCCAAAGATTTTGAATTCTGTGTAGCGATTGGATCTTAGCAGCTGGGTTAACTTCTGTTTTCATTTTCAACCCCTACTTTGACATTTGATTCAACCAATTGGAGCATTATGTTGATGTTGGAGCAGCATTGCCTTTTTCCTTAATTCCCTATGATGTTGTTTGTGAACTTTTGCTACTTGACATTTTCCTCTACTGAAGCGAACAGTACTATGCTAGTAAACCAACAACAGATAATAACTACTATGCCTTAGTCCCAAACAAGATGAAATTGGCTATGAGCCCGTTTGGATTGGCTTATAAGTTGCTTAGCATAACTCACATTACTAATATTTATATTTTTTAGTTTAAAATAATTACATTCCATTTTTTAGTGTTTGATTGGCTATATATATTAAAGTCATTTTGTGCATAAAATAAGCTCGTTAAAAGAATAATTGAATCCGTTTGACTTAAATTTTATCTAAAACAGAATTATAAGTTGAAAATAACATGATGTAAAAGCTTCAAAAAAATTCAAATCCCTTTTACTCCAACTTTCTTATTTTTTTGGCTTATTTTTTAGCAAATTCATTGTATTCTGCTTATTTTAAGCCCATCCAAACAGGCTCTATATAAATTCTCACTGTTCCATTTAAACTCATCTTGTGTCAAGGAAAGGAAGGATAAGGACGTTAGGTTCCTCCATAGGACGAGACAATGAGTCCTTTGGGGCCCTTTTTAATTCAGTAACTATGCATGTAAGCTATTTCCTTACCAGGTATTTCTACAGAGCAAACGCAAGTACATAGCTTTATCTTCTACAAGAGCAATTAAATTATTTCTAATGAAAAGAATAGTACAACAGGTGGATCAACAGAGTTTCCTCAAATATGTTAATCGTTCCCTGTCTTAATTTGCTACTGTTTCTGTCAATCACCACGAGGCCAACATTGTTGGGACTTCAATAACCTGTAGGTCCTCGCGATTGTTGTTGGTTCTCAAATGGTAGTTCAATGGACGCTGCATTGCCATAGAATTCTTCCAGATTGTAGTACTCACGTTGCTCACGAAGAAATATATGAACAACAACATCACCTGTAATTTAAAGAAACATGAAGTGACAAATCAGCAAAAACAATGACACTTTTCATGGCATCCAACATGGTTACTGGAAGGGTCAAATAGTAGAAATGCCTAATGTCATAAATAGAAGCAATTCCCATTGTCTACCGTAGCTGTAATCTTCTTTTACAGCTTCCTCTATGGGAAAAAAGACAAATACTGTCGATCTATATATAGACTTCAAACACAATTTAAATAAGTGAAAATATGTCTTGAGGTAGAAGGGATGGGAAGGGTGCATAATATATAGCACCAACTTTCACAACTTCTTCAGCTGTGACAAGAATAATAGCAGGACTATTAAAGTACCATAAATTACTTACCGAAGTCCAGTAGCGTCCATGAGTTGGGTTTTGAATCTCCAGAAGCAACTCTTCCATATTTTTCCTCAGCCATATCTCTTATTCTGGTCCTATATGAGAAATTTAGACAAGAGTTCAGAGTTGCAAAGAACAATCCTCTTAGTTTATTTATTCATTTGCGTCTATATATGCTGCTGGTGGTTAATATCTAATAGAAAACCTCGAGATATGATATCATACCCAATGGCATCAATCTGTGGGCGAGAGAATGCAGTAGCAATAATGAAAAACCGAGTCCAATATACTAGAGGCTTCACAAAGAGAACCTTTATATCTCCAGCCTTGACATCACTTGCAACTTTAGCCACAGCAACTGCAACTGCATGAAGGGAATAGTACTGTCAACAAATTCTGCGTAAAGTCAATCATCGCCATTCATTCTCAGATTCTAGTGCCCTTTTTTGGATTATGTGCTATATAATTTTATGTAGTCAACAATATTTCACCACTAATAGTATACATTAAATTTAAGCAATATTAGCAGTAAACGTCAACAAAACAAGTCAAACTTATAGTAAGAATAATTGCTGTGAACCAAATTGCAATTGCTATAGGCTATACTACCTTAATTCCTATAATACAACTTACAATTATATAATATTTTGATAAGGTAAAAAAAAAAAAAAAAAAAAAAAAAAAACCTTACAACTATATTCGAGGTTCTGACATATACAACATTATCTGAAAAACCGTCTGGTAGTACTACTATTAGATTGAAGAGGCAATGGAAGAACATGAACATTTTAATGTATGGAGTTCCTACACACAAAAGAATGGAGGATATTCACGACATTCTCAGTGAGATTTTTGAAGGAACAACAAATGCAACATGTATAGAATAGATTAAGCAAGTCAAATACATGGGTTTTAACTTTTAAGCTAAAATGGGGTCTCAGCCTATTCTTCACTACAGCGAGGTATAATGCAAGTACATCATTCATGGGGAAGGGATACTCTTTTTTTCCAAAAGGAAAATAACAACAACAAGAAAAGAGATGCTCCGTGAGTTATGAAATTAAAGTTGGTCAGCACGTTCTGTCAATATCATCAAAACAAGGCAGCAACAAGATAAAAATCAACCGATATTCCAGAGATAAAACTATAAACTAAGGTTCAGGTCAACATGAAAAGTAAAACTATAAGCTTAGAGGTTCTAACTGCTTTGACAACAGGAGAGGTAATCAGTTTAATTGACGGCTTAGAGCAACTTACAGGCTAGACTTTCAGCATCATCATCAACCTCCTCACTTGCAGTTTTTTGGTCATTTCTTTTGTAGACCACCTCCCCATGTTTCCTTAGGAGATCATCAAACATGTCATCTGTATCTTCTTCACTTACATTCTGTATCAAAAGTATTCATACTAAGTCCAGCATCAAGCAGAAGCATTATCATGCATTTATAATAAATTGCCAACACACCAGCAGCCAATACATTATCATACACACGAGCCTCAAGAATAGACTTTGAACTAAGATTACTAAAAACTTTATTCAGTGTATAGATGTTCACTTTAAAAAGAAACTTTTTCCCAAAAAGTATATACTACCATCTCCATTTCATATTATTTGTTAGTTTTTGACACTGGATTTGTTTGACACTGGATTTGTTCTAAACTATTTGATGTATTTAGAAAAACAAGAAGCATTTATCACCTTTTCCCCCAAAACTCACCCGTACTATTCCAAGTAGCGAAGTGTTAATTAAACGACGTCTTAGAGAGAGACAAAAGAGAGCTGTACACAAATATTTAAGGCTATTAAATGTCTCTCTTCAGAGGGGTTCAAAAACATTAAAATGTCAGCTCACTGTATCAGAGTAAGCATTTTCCCAGTTCACTCACTTTGACAGAGACTTTTATCATATCCAATACAGTCAGACCTCTATATAACGGCACCTGCATATAACAACACCTCTCTATAATAGCCAACTTTTTTCGGAACTGATTTTTTATGTTATATTTTACTTCTCTATAACAACATTTCACCTATAACAGCAACAACCAACTTTATAACAGTACACTCTGTGTAAAAGTACCTCCCATATAACAGCTATCTTCTTTATTTGTTAATATAATAATTAACCATCTTTAAAAAAATAGAATATCTATGATTACCAATAATAAGTGTAGAGATTTTGACTACTATTACAACAAAAAAATATTATATGAATATATATATTTTCATCAATAAATGATTTTCCTTCGTTATACAAAGTGTGATTAAGCTTAGAATTTGACAATTAAAAATGAAAATTAGATTTTATGCATCTTTTTTGCCTATAACAGCGAAATATTATTTAAATGTCAATGCTGTTATAGGTGTATAACAACTATTCTCTATAACAGCTGAAAAATTTCGGACCCAACGATGACTGTTTAAGATGGCATATTTTCTAAACCAATGTCTTCGGAAGGGACAGAGTAAAATTGGATTAACAGTTAATCTTTTCCTGTTTCTTTTGGCAAAGTCAAGATTATCCTTTGACTTAGCCAGAAAATCCAAACAATTACAGAAAACATTCCTTGAAATCAGAAATATAAAAAATACAGACTGTTGATTAAAATGTTCAGTGTGAAGTTCAGATAAAATTGGCGTTTAATTCACAAGAATGTCTTGTAAACCCCAAAAAGGATAATTGCTCCACGAAATGCAACAACTACAACTTCATTAGCTGCTCGAACAAAATCCAAAGCAATTCTAGCAGCTTTAGCTATAAAAAAAAAAAAAAAAGCACAACCAGACAACTCTGATAGTTCAAAAAAAAAAGTGCAAATAGTGGTGTAGCTTCACAAGAACAAAAAAAGGGGGAAAAAATTGAAGCTTTAGGGAATTACCGAACCAATAGCCATCATAGAAAATTCCATAGAGCTGTTTCTGGCAAATTTGTAATCTTTATAACTAAATGGGGCATAATTGCAAGAACTCAAAGTTAAAGAATGAAGCTTTCTTGGGTTAGCAGCAAGCTTTGCTTCTGTACGACCACCAAAGACCAAAATTCCAGTGAAAGGACTGTATGAAAGAGGGTGATGAGGGAGGCAGCAGTGTACTTCCATTTTTCAAAATGGGGTTCGGTTATTTTGAACTTTAGAAGATACAGTTCAAGATTTTTATAGGAAGAGGATTGCACGAGAGTGTTGCTTGTACCAAATAATAATCTTTCTATCTCTTTTATATCTCTGTCCCATTTTAGTCCTATTATGGATAAGATTGACACTTTCTTGTAAAATGCAAAACATTAGGTGTATATATGAGTATCTTTTTAACAAAAGGAGGACTTAGATAAATTACTTGCCAAAAGGGCCAAAAAAGGGGGGAAAAAAGATCCAATTAATTTAACATGTTGTTATGGTTAAGAGAATGAATGAGAAGAAACCTTAATTTGGAACATAGTTACTACTATTTGTCTAAAGGTGTAACTTCACTTCTTAATCATGACTATTCATTACATGACTGTCCAACCTGAGAGCGGACAACTAATGTATTTCCATTATTTAACATAATGTCACGATTGATCTGTGACCCTCTAGCTGTCCTTAGGTGATCTTGTAGTTCCTACGAGGCAGAGATGATGTGGTCAATCCATGAATTTTTCTTTTACTGCATTTTGCTCAAAGGGTTAAAAGGAGATAGTGCATCAAGTTGTTAGCAAGGGACAACTTGATCATCTTCCCCAAAGATCTCAGATGAGGAACCCTTCTTATTACTAGTTGTGATGAAAAAGTTTGATACTAAAGTTCAAAAAATGCAAAAAATTAAGCTAATGATAGATTACTCTTTAATTAGTATACAACAGTTGCATAAACTACTCAAAAGTGATTAAAAATCCATGTTAAGCAGAATCTGTCAGTACAACCTTTCATACAAATCTGCAACCATTGATCACCGTTCTTTGGAGACATTGAAGAATAACAACCCGCTGAACACTTCAAATTGATGTGGAAATGCTACACTAATATACAAAGAATTCAAATGCTATCCTAATATACAAAGTATTCGAATTCTATTGCCGTTACAGTTACAAGGATAAGTGAACTCATAATCATATCCTAGAGGGTGAAATATCAAATTCCAATCCCTCTCCCTGCTATTTGACATCTCTATACTCGGTAGGCAAAGGTTGATCCATAGCATAAGCTTTACTTGGTGATAATAGCATAGGCTTTACTCAGTTGCCAAAAAATCCTGGACCTGCTTCTGCGAGTAGTTCCTTGCCAGCATCTTCACCCATCCGTATCATGTCTTCAAATGTATATGGGCCTTTTCTAGAGGTTTCAATAACTGAAATTGAGAGAGGCAAGATGATTATACAACTACAAAAGAATAGGTAACCAGAAAAGAAACATTCCCAGCATTCACAGCCATTGTCAGTTTACTCATTTATCCCTCAGAATTCCGTTAATAGCAGTTATGTTTACCTCGAGCTCCATCTGGAGAGGCAACCAATCCTTTGAAAATACAATCTCCATCTTCCCCTCGACAGGCATATCCAGCAATTGGGGTGCGACAAGACCCATCCAAGGTCGTCAAAAATGCTCTCTCGCAAGCGACTGCTAATCTTGTTTCCTCATGATTCAGTGATGCTATGTAGTTGGCCTGTAATTTGCATCCATTAACTAAGAACAAAACGAAGCCCTCAAAAGAGGAGAAATGAACAATGTTGAAGCAGGAAAAACTTGTATAGTACCATTGTCTCGTCATCAGTTCTGCAGGCAATACCAATGGCTCCTTGAGCAACAGCTGGTAGCATATCCTCTATAGGAAGGATGGAAGATACATTTTCTGTCATATTCAGACGCTTAAGCCCTGCCAGCGCCAATAATGTAGCTTGAACTACTCCCTCATTCAGTTTCTTTAACCTTGTCTGAACATTCCCTCTGAAATTCTCCAGCACCTATACACAAAATTCACATTAAATTATTGGCCTGGCTTCTCAAAGTAATTAAAAGTAACCAGAAAAAATATTTTCACCAAAAATTATGCTTCATCTGAGAAAGCTTCAGATATATAAAATTTTGGGCTTCACATTGAGGAAACAATTACTGCTCCTAGAACATGCAACATGTTAAGTAATTTAACAGAACAAGCAACATACCATGCCGCATATTCTTTTTAGTCCATCTCAATTTATTTGGCTACTTCAAATCTCTTCTTTCAACATATTCGTTATCGTTGCAAATAATCTCCAATTAAATGCACAAGTGATGAGCCACCAATTAAACTTCTATTTTAACCTTCATAGAGGGCATCTATCATCAACACAATCTAAATCGTGTGAAGCAATGACTAGCATAAATTATTATTGCAGCTTGATGGGAAGCTTCAAAGTTTCTCTTAGTCCCTTTTTTTTTTTTTTTTTTTTTTTAAAAAAAAAAAAAATATCAACACATACGGAGAAACTGTCTGTCTTCTTCTCAGACAATGTTGTGACATGTAAAAAACTTACATTGAGTGAGGGATAGCGGTGGAGAATCTGGGACTTTCTCCTCAGTGAAGCAGTGCCAATTGTGCTTCCTGATGGAAGATTGGCGAGGGAAGCTGCAGTTAAAGAAATGAAAGCATCCCTCACATCTTCGCGTGTAAGGTTGCATGGTAAAATTGTCTTCTCTGGCAAATATGTAGGCACATCTTTCATTGAGTGGACAGCAATATCAATATCGCCATTGATAAGGGCTTCATCTATTTCTTTAGTGAACAACCCTTTTCCGCCAATGTCTGCAAGAGGCTGACTTAATATCTTATCACCTGTGGTTTTTATTATCACTATTTGAATGGCTCCCTCTTCAGCCAGGTCAGGATATGAGGCTATTAGCTTTTCTCGAGTCTCATAAGCTTGGGCAAGAGCTAAAGGGCTGTCCTACACAAGTAATTGCATATGTAATCCATAAGAGAAGATTTTTAGCCAAAGCACTTCATAGATATACCAGTCCATTTTTATCATCCCACCCACACACACAAAGAAGGAGAAAGAGCGAGAGTTAATCCAAAGCAATGTTGAAACTTAAAGAGGGCTCTTCAGCCCTTATACATTCCGTGGTTGTTACCAAATATGTTCATGGAATAAAGGAAATAAGCACAAGACATTTTATTCCATCAAACCAAAAATCAGATTGGCCATAAATTAACTATATACCACGGGGGGAATTCAGGAAGAAAAAACGGGTATATGTAATACTAGCATTAGTCAAATTCTAATATGCAAGCACAAAGAGGAGTCGAGGATACGAAGTCGTATTCTTGTTTTCCCCAAAATGTCTGATACCCTTAAAAAGCTTACATTTTGACCAACACTAGTAGACATCATAGCTAAAATACAACACATTCTCAACAAAAGCATACACACGAGCATTAACAAACGCAGAAATAAATTGGATAATAAAGCTAATCCGAAATATGTCCAACTATCATCATTACATGACAGGCAGCAAAGGTCAGAAGGACTATATGTCTATTCTACAAAAATGCAGACGAGCACTTGTCAAATCTTCAAAAATGCACTACCTTTGGAAGATCCGATCCCATCGGTTGGGGAGGAGAACGAAGAGTGTGAAAACATTTTTGGAGAGTCCAAGAAATCTAAGTTTTGTCCAACTATGGGGCCAATACCTTCCAGGAACACATGGTCAATGGCAAAACCGCTTACCCACATTTTCATTTCTAATTACTACATGTGCTGACACAATTGAACCAAACGAATGTCACAGACAATTAATTGGTAAAAGCCACAATCTTTTTTCACATCAAGATTTTTCAGTTAAAAGACTGTAACTTTAAGCTCAGACCAACCCCAAGTGGGCATTCTTGTACATACCAAATAAAGACACAAAGAAACTAAATAAAATTGGGTAAATAAATTGACAGTACCTTCCTCTTGTACCAACTCTAATGACAGCAACCTTAGTTTGACTTTGCTGCTCTACAGCAATTGAAGCCCTTGTAACATTGACCCTTCTCCGTTGACCAAAAACTGAAGATTTCAAACATGGTGAAGAAAACCCAATTGGTAAAATAGATTGAGAGCTTAAATTTGAAGAGTTTAGAGTAACAAATTTCTCCATTTTTGAAGGAATTGATTGAGAGAAGACGAGGTTGTTGTGTGTGTGTGTGTGTGTGTTCTTGACAACTTATCTTAAAGGTCATCCAGCTAAGTCAGCAGTTTTAAAAATCTTAAAAAGCGGCTAAATGGACCCCACTTACCGTCTGTTTCTCCACTAAGATGTTACCACGTCATTTTCTCACCTTACCACCTCAACCAAATCCACTATCTCCCTTTTTTTTTTTTTTTTTATAAACCAAAAAAGAAAAGAAAAAGAAATTGGAACTCGTTTACCTTATGCTAGAAAATTATTTGGAATTAATACCAGTTATTATTAGAGAGAGATAGTAAAGTGGATGTATTTATTAAATGTTTTAAATTATTAATATTTTATATGAATTAAGGGGAAGTTTGGTTGCTGAGTTAGGCAGGAATTAGAAATTAGTTATGCCTTTAGATATTCATTAAGTAGTATTGATTATTCTATATTCTACCTTGAATAAAATAATACATATATTCTCTTATAACTTATACATGCATCAGTTATGCGAGAAAAAAAAACATGGACCAAATGTTATATTAGCAATGTTATGTTTTATGTGGAAAAGATAAAAAGCCAACCAAACATTGTATAACTTATGCTAGATTCTAGTGGAGATTATTTTTTCTATTTTTGTAACCAAACAATGTATAAAAGTTATGCTAATTTTAAATTTTTAATACATGAATTCTCTGACCGGCAACCAAACAACCTTTAAATAAATTGTAATTATAATATAATATAGTCATCTTTGAGGATATATACTCCACATTTTTGTGAATATATAATTTAGTCATGGAACAGTATTGTTGTTTAATAGTAGGATTTTATATCCTGAACCTTTTCGATCCAGGAAGGATGTTATAAAAATTGGAAAAGAAAGACCAAAGAGAAGGAACCATATTACTATTTTCTTCTGTGTCTGGTAAAATCATGTGTTAACCTTTCGTTATTTTCATTCTCATTTCACATCCGTAACTTTATTTCATATGACATGTTCAACACTTCTAGATATGTATATATATGTTTATGTTATTACATAAATTCGATATGCAGATGTATAGCGCTCGTAAATTCGATATGCAAATGTATAGCGCTCGTAAATTCGATATGCAGATACACAAATCATATCGCGCTCACAAGTTGGAATCTTGGTCATCAATTTATAACTTGTCTTCGTATTCGGAAAGTGGTGTCATCTGCTCCTTTATACCTTTTCTCTTACGAATATCCAGTACGAGCTGGTGAGCCTGTGACCCAACTTCCAGTGGATCAGATGACATCATGTCCCAATGATCGAACACACATTGTGGGAAAGCTTGGCCAGAAGTTGCTTGTCTTAAATTGCTTGAGAACCCGAATGATTCGACAACTGGAAGGTATGCCTTAATGTTGTAAAGAGGGGTGCCAGGCCTCTGCATTTCCTCGAATACATGTCCACGTCTCTGGTTAAGAACACTATAAATACCACCAAGTGCTTGCTCTGGAGCCTGAATTTCCACCGAGTATACAGGCTCAAGAAGACGTGGCTTGGCTGTAAGTTGGGCAGCATAAATAACTCTTCTAGCAGTAGGAATAATCTGGTCACCACCTCTGTGAATAGCATCAGCATGGAGAACAACATCGCAAACTTCAAAGCATATAGCTCTCATGTTTTCTTCAGCCATTGCACCTTCCTTTGAAGCCCATTGGAAACCAGCAATAACAGAATCCTTGATTTCATTCAGATATTGGACTCCCTTGCACATATCGACCACCATATTTGGGCCAGTGGTTTCGGGGCCAAAGCACCAAACTTTCTTGGCAAGATCTTTGTCCCAACCAAATTCTTCAGAGAGGATTTTGGAACGACTCTTTGGGTCATCTCTTGGCCCAATCCGTCCCTCATCAATTGCCTCAGCAAGTCCGTCTTCTAAGGGCCTGGCTTCCATGTAGAGACGGTTATGCTTGTTCGGGGACTTGCTCATCACTGTGCGACAGGACTTGTCAAGGACTGTCTCACGGAATGACACAACTGGATCAGATTTCACAATCTCTGCACCACCCATGAAGTCCTCCTGCAAGTCCTTCAAACAGATCTCAAGATGAAGCTCACCCGCTCCAGCTATAATATGCTCCCCGGACTCCTCAATCGTACAGACTACCATAGGATCGGACTTTGCAAGACGTTTGAGACCCTCAACAAGTTTAGGAAGGTCAGATGCAACTTTGCATTGTACAGCAACACGCACAACCGGTGAGACAGAGAACTTCATTGCCCTGATAGGATGTGCATCGACTTCTTTTTCATTGGTTAAAGTTGCATTCTTTGTAATAAATTGATCCAGTCCAACCATAGCCACTGTGTTTCCACAAGGAACATCCTCCACAGTCTCTTGCTTCTTGCCCATCCAGATAACAGTTCTTTGAACATTCTTAACATACAGGTCCTTTTTCTGTCCAGGAATATAATTTGGACCCATGATTCTGACCTTCAAACCAGTTGAGACCCTGCCAGAGAAAACGCGACCAAAGGCGAAAAACCTTCCCTTGTCAGATGCTGGAATCATCTTGGACACATAGAGCATAAGAGGACCACTAGGATCACAGTTCCTAATTGCGTTAGCGTACTGATCATCCAGTGGTCCCTCATACAAATTCTCAACACGGTATCTTTGTGCCTTAGAAGGTGAAGGTAAATGAAAGATCATCATTTCCAGAAGAGCATTACTTGCAGGAAGCCACGTCTGCATCACACGCTTCATCAATGCCTTCCCCATCATATCCTTCTCTTCACCTTTCATGGTAACACCAAGCTTCTGCAACATCGGCCATAGTTTGTCTTTCTGATCATTCATACAAGTGTTTATGATTTGCTTAATAGGTTCATAACAGAATTGAACAAAACCACGCTTGCACGTTGGTGATCGATCCTGTATTCTTGTTGGTCCATTTCTTGGTAGCAGGGTCAAAGAAATTCTCTCCCCAAAGCCTTTCCATCATTTTATCCACGTCAACACCAAATTTGGAAGCATACATATTAGCAAAATTAGTCAGAGTGAAAGCCCATCCATGCAATCCAGCAGAAAAAGCAACAGTACCTTTATCTGGATAAACCTGAACATCTCCAAGGAGAGTATCCTCATATGTGGCCATTATAACATTTGCATTCTCAATAACTCTTTGGAATGTCTGATAAACCTCCTCTCCATCAACCTGGAGCTCAAGGAAACACCTGTCCATCTTGTTGACAGTTAGAACAGGACGAATTCTTTCTCCAAGTGCTTGTCGAAGTACAGTTTCTGTCTGGACGCACACCCCTTCCACGCAATCAACAACCACAAGGGCACCATCCGTGATACGAAGAGCAGCTGTGACTTCAGATGAGAAGTCAACATGTCCGGGAGAATCTATAAGGTTAATGAGATACTCATTGCCTTCCCTCTCTCTCTTATAGGTTTTCAAGGCTTCATCTGACATCGCATAGTATAGAGAGATACCAGTAGACTTAATAGTAATGCCACGCTCAGCTTCATCAGCACGAGTATCTGTCATTCTAACATCACCAGCAGCTTCCTGAGCAATGATCCCAGCAGCAGCAACAAGAGAGTCCGTAAGAGTAGACTTCCCTATTTATTTTTTAGACAGTTAATTAACAGATGTTCACGCAAATGGCAAACTGAAATTGTGCTTAATTTAGATCATCTATGAGAACGACAAAACTATATATATACCATGGTCAACATGAGCAATAACAGACATATTACGAATGTTATGCTTGAAATCCATAATTCTTCGAAGCTCATCAACTGTAAACTTCACCTGTAGATAGTAATATAAACGGCAATCGTTGTTCAGCCAGATATGAAGATCACACAAAGACAATATCCAAACCATCAAGAAGGAAAAACAACACATTTGCTTACCATTTTGCCTGATTTTTTAATCCAACCGCTGAACTAAATTAAATTGGAAAGATTCCTCTGAAAAAAACCAGCCTGTAATACAATACAAAGCTATAAGATCAACAAAACCAACAGTACAGAATAAGGCAAAGGGGTAAGGAATTCAACAGTCATAGTCATGTAAGATCCTGCAAATATTAAAAAGCAAAACTTAAAACTTATTGTTTAAATAGTGAAGATCATCTGTCGGGAAACAATTTCGTATAATAGCATCTTGCTGAGAAGACATCACATATAAACCTCTTACTTTTTTACCTAGACAGAACAAATTACAAATCTACATGTGTAATAAGCTGATAAGATACATGATCAGATAGAACATGGCACAGAGATAAACCAAGATTCACAATACGTGCAACTCTAAAAACTATAAAGGTGGTAAGGAAATAAGAACCTATAACTTCAGACCAAAAGCATAAAACGTAAGTAGAAAGAAAACACCACAGTTCAAGAATTATCACCCAAAAAAAAAAAAGAGAAAAGTCTATATAGTATCATGATGGTGCCATATCAAACCTGAAAAAAGCAAGCAGATGACTGAAACAAGTTTAAAGTATGGTGAGTCTTCTTGGGAGAAATAAGAGAGAGATCAGGGAAGACAGAGGCACTCAGTTAATAGTGTAATATATACGAATGTAAAGCAAGAAATCCAAGGTTAACACATGTACGTTCCTAGGTATATTGGGTTGTCACCCAACGAATATTATCACTTTAAACTAACAAATGTATGTCCCAGATATGCTGGTTATCACAAATGACCAAACAGATATTACCACTTTGAACTAAGTAATTGGAAGATGTCAGAGTCGTAAAGAATTCAATCTCCGCCACCAAAAAGTAAATGACTCTTCTACCAGCTTCTTAGGCCCTGTTTAGACATAGATTTTTCTTTTTTTCTTTTTCGCTTTTTTTCAACAAGAAAAAAAAAACTTGTTTGGTTATGCTGTGTCAATTTTTCAGTCCAAATTTGGAAGGAAAAAAAAAAGTTTTTCAAGTACTAATTTTTTTCTCTCACTTTCTTCAACACTTTTTCAACTGAAATGCATGTTGATGAGGTAAATTATGCTATACAAAAGAGAAAAGACATCATTTAACCCCCGAAAGCATTTAAAACCCGGTTGGAAACTAAACTTAACAACTATTTATTTACCCCCCTTAACAACTTACGATTTAATTATCTTCCCCCTCTAGGCACTGGCGCGTGTTTGACAGCGCCACACCGCGCGTTAATTAATTTTTGTTAACGTTTTTTTTTTTTTTTTTTTAATACAAAAACGACCGGGGAACGATTATAATTCGTTCCCCTTTTAATCCCAACCCGACCCACCACCCTTTAGAACCCTAAGTTCAACTTCATCTTCATCTTCATCACCTTCAATCACCCCCATTTTTTTTTTCCCCATTCATGAAATTCCTCTTGCTCACACCATTGCTCCTTCATATATGTATTCTTCCTCCACCTAAATTTCTCCATCAAATTTCTCCTCCAAATTTTCGTCCATAATCGCTTCCGTGTTCTAATTCGAAAATTTTGTGGGTTCATAAATGTCTCAAGGTAGCGTCGTTCATCTCACGTAAAATGTAATTGTAGCACCATTGCAAAACACCTCACTTCATCGACTCCTAGTAAAGACGGAAATTCTACAAATGTCCGAGGCCTAAGGGCAATTCTTGTGGATTTTGGGAATGGGAAGATGAATTGTTTCTCGAGATGCAGTGGAATAATGTTCAAAGTTTGACGTCGTTGTTAGATGCGGTCAAGATCGAAAGGGACAAATTGCAAGAAGAATTAATTGCCATTGAGGCTAGACATCTAAATGAAGTTAACAAAATGAAGGAGGAATTAATGGCTTGAAGAGTAAAACAAAGAATTTGACTTGAAAAAGTTCTAAACTTGGAGGAGAAACTTGCAAATACAAGGATGTTGCTTTTGATTTCGTGGGGAATATTTATTGGCTTTTGCGGCTTCGTTAATCAACCGAATTTATGTTGTTGTATGTTGTAATCGCGTAGTAGGTAATGTAAGAACTTTATGGTCTTGTTGTAATGTAAATGTCATGGAAGAACTCTTTATGCTCTTGTTGAAGAATTTTGTTGTTATGGAAAATATTACCTTGAAAATGATAGCATAAGTCGAGAAATTTTATAAATTACTTTAAATAGAGAATCTGGAAACCTAATCTATCATTACTATCTCCGGATCCTCCTTTACATGAACAAAAAACACTATGCGTTCTCATCTAAACATGCCTTAAAACACAACACATCTCCTATCCCTAATCCGGCAAAGATCAATGAAGGCTTTCAACCTTTTGAGCGAGGCGCGTGTATACGCCAACCTTGTATTTCATATTATACTCATGATCGTCGTAATGAACAACAGCGTCCTTGTCGGTGTTTGGAAGAAATTCCAGTATGTCAGTTGGAAGGATCTGTAAAAAAAAAAAAAATGTTATTACCAAAAGAGGTAAAAGAACAATTGAAAATATATAATACGACAAGACTTACGAAATCGTCTTTTTCGACGTACGATTTCGTCAATTCTTTGTCAAAACATGCGGCCATTTCCATTTCATCCATCTTAGATGAAGGGCCGCCTTTAATGTCACTATATGTGTTAAGAGTTATTTGAGTTGAGTGAAAGTGAAATGGAAAGAGAGCTATTTATAGTTGAGTTGAGTTATAGTGTTAGTGTGATCAAGTACTTAATGATGTCTCGGATTCATCATTTTTGCGGAAAGTGCCCTTCTTTTGGGGTGGTCTTTAAATTTTGCCCTCATATTTGTGGTCTTTAAATTATGCCCTCATATTCGGTCTTTAATTTTTGCCCTTCGCGTTGTGTTCGAGTTCGAACCTCGCTCGAAAAATTTAAAAAAAAAATCGCAAGACAAGGGTTGAATGCTTTGTATGCCGGACCCGGCATACTTTTGTTAAGGAATTACAAATTTTATTGGCATACTCATACCTTATGGGCGGACTTGGCGTAAGTACGGGTCCAAGATAACTTTGATAATTTCTTCACAAAGTTATGCGGTGGGGGCATACTTTTAATGGGCAAACTTTCTTCATCACAACACTTGCACATAACACAAATTGGTTCTACACTCAAGCCCCATTGTATGATCCTATTAGCAACCCAGGTCTTCCATGTAAGCACAATCACATTGTGAAATATATTTTGGTCGAGTGGCATGTTGAAACACCATAAATTTTCAGTTGACTCTTTCAGATTACCTAATAATTGCAAGAATTTAGTTCGAATCAAGCTTTTTCCAGGTTGAGAAGAAGTATGCACTTGCTTGATTCTCCAAGAACCAATAATTTGTCTAACCATCCAATATGTTCCGCCAAAACGTTAAATTGGTCAAATCCTACTCTTTGACATAGTAGGCATGGATCCACTTTATCCATAAACTTTTATCTTGGGACGGATAACTGTGAAGGAATTATCAAAGTTATCTTGGGATCATACTTATGCCAAGTCTGCCCATAAGGCATAAGTATCCGGTCCGGCATAACTTTGATAATTTCTTCACAAAGTTATCTTGCGGTGGGGCATACTTTTAATGGGCAAACTTTCTTCATCACTTGCACATAACACAAATCGTTCTACACTCAAGCCCCATTGTATGATCCTATTAGCAACAATAGATCTTCCATGTAAGCACAATCACATTGTGAAATATATTTTGGTCGAGTGGCGTGTTGAAACACCAAGTTGACTCTTTCGGGATTACCTAATAATTTGTCTAACCATCCAATATGTTCTGCCAAGCACGCTAAATTCGTCAAATCCTACTCTTTGACATAGTAGGCATGGATCACTTTATCCATAAACTTTTACGGGACCAAGATAACTTTGTGAAGGAATTATCAAAGTTATGCCGGACCTTGGGCAGATACTTATGCCAAGCTAATCGTTAAATTGGTCAAATCCTACCTTTTGCATTGAATGCAAATTTTAAGCATTCAATGCACACAAATGTGTACATCGCTCAACGACATCTTTGAAATGTGTAAACACGATCAAATGTTTCTCGCATTTAGTGTTATACACAAAATTGCTTGATATTTAGCGCGGCTTCTCTATGCATTTAATGTCATGCACAACACCAGGAAACCAGGAAATGCCGTAAAACCAGGAAATATACAGCAAAATTGCGATACACAGCTGCTTAATATTGCAAGAAACGAATGTCAATACAGGGCAAAATTTGAACTCACAGCTGCTTAATATTCCAACAATAGAATGTCACTACAGGGCAAAATTGCAGTCACAGCTTCAAAATTGATAAAGCCTAAGTGCATATTTGTTTGACAAATGTACATCATCTACCATAATTGTTTCACAAAAACAACATTAAAATCTGCAGTCACTGCTGCATAACAAGTCAGTACCAAAGACATAGGGGATCCGAACTTCCATTTCATTTACTCAAATCGATGAACTCGTTTGACTTAAAGAGTTCAACTCGCCAGCCTTTGCCCTTGTTCTCATTCTTTTTTGTCCACTCATTTGTTGAAGACCTTGTTGTGTCATAGCCGGACTACTTTTTCCATTTTAGTCCTCCCGGTCTTGGTTTGTGTTGTCCAAGACTACCAGTGACTACTGCTGAATTCATAGGCATGGTTGGAGTCTGATTTGCCATTCCAGGCTGCATTAGCAAAATAGATATCCATTAGGCTAAATAGATCTCCATTAGGCTAGATTGTTTACAGTAAATGGTTAATGAGGTTGCAAACTTACATTGACAATTTTGAAACCACTTTGGGTCTGAAGTACTCCCATTCCCACAACTCTTGGCCTCTTAAAGCGGTGCCCTCTTCCAAGAATCGATGCACTTGCATCAGAAGCCTAAGTCACATTTAAGGTGTCAAACACTTAGAATTGTAAAATTGATTAAGTGGTAATTTAACAAGCTAAGTAATACCTGTGATGTAGATGACTGTCCCGCTACCATGGCCTAATTCATATTTTAGTAGTTAGAGTCAATGTAAGATCGTAATATTTAATCAAGTAGTAAATAACAAGGAGAGTTTTTACCTGTTTGGTAGAACCTCTTGGTCTTCCCCTTCCTCTACTTGGTCGGGAATTACTTGGTACCGTAGAAGAACCAACACTTGACCTTGTTGAACTAGTACTTGTCCCTCTCCCCCTTGCCCTTCCTCCGCCTCTCACATTGTGGATTCATATGACAACCCTTCTTATTGTGACCCTTTGCATATAATCTCAACACCTCTTTTTGACAGCTTCCTGTCTTGTTTTCTGTCTGCTCCTTTCTTCTACACTTCCTTGGCCTACTCCGATGCCTTTTTAATCTCGGGGGGGAGGACGGGGAGGATTGGTTGTCTTTGGCCACATTGCCATATTAGTAACAAGGTTGAATGAATGAGTTGTATGTTTTCGAGGTAAGTGTCCTTAGTGTACCAATGTGCAACATAGTCAATAGGTTCCAATTTTCTGAAATGAAGTGCGGTATGGCATGACGAGGGAATACCTTTCGGCATCCAAGATCTACAAGTGCAAGTATTCTTTATTCGTATTTACTATGAATTTATTACCCAAATCTCGACCTCAAAGCCATATTCACCATTCCATTCAAGAGTACACTTCATTGACTTTGATGTGTTCTCTTGCAATACCTTCAAAGCCATTGGGTGATGTTTGTTATCAAGTCTCGTAAAACTCTCTTAGTTGTCCTACCCTTCTCATCATTTTGACTCTAATTTCCTCAAGCATTGTGATAATGGTCTTGTGCCTGCCCCAAAATCCAGAATTAAAACGACATATGTTGTCAACACTATCACAAGAATGGTCGAGGTATTTAAAGTAGACCTTGGACCACTATCTATGTTGTAATACAACAAATCTCCATTTATTCCATCACCTAACTTCTCCATATGATCCAAATTTTTTGCAACTCCCCGCTCATATGTGGACTTAGCACATCTCCGGAAAGCGTTTCTAATCTCTATGCCTTTCCATTTTTTGGAAAAATTGGCAAGCACATGTCTTGCACACATTCTTTGTCTCGCATTTGGCAAGATCCTTAATGGCTATATCCGGACCACTACAATAACATGTAAAAAAATATTAGGTAGAAAGCAAAGATAAGTTAAAGAGAATGAAAAAAATTCGTAAATCAATAACCAAGAATACATTACCTTTTGCATATCCGAAAGAGTTGTCAAATCGAGTCCATCTCCAAGCTCAAGATCATGCCTTAGAATGTTGACAAACCATCTCAAGTAAAAAGTATTCTCAACTTCAACAATCGCCAAGCCGGTGGTAGCATCGGTTGTTCCCATCCTTACTTGACCACAAGCAATTGCCCTTACTAACACCTTTAAAAAACACCCATCCAACCCAATTTTCCACAACCAGCCTTGAATGCCTTCTTCATGGCATCAAAACATATATAAAAGGACTGAAACCTCCAATTCTACCAATATACACCTCCAATTCCTTTTTTACCAAATTTTGAAGCTCAAAAATTCTAATGCTAGGTTCGTAAATAACCCATCCTTGTACCTTCTCGAAATATACAAAGAATTTACCAACTTGTTCTTTGTTGTGCCATTGCACTTGTGAATGTGATTATAATTCTTCACAACAAAATCATTTGTTCTAGAATCGTAAGCGGCAAACAATAACCATGGAACCCAAATAGCAGCACTTTACCCTCACCCTAGTTGGTTCATTGACATATTTATCCAACTCTACATTCTTGAACCGCATACCTAGTAAGTGCTTTCCAAAGCGCTTAGCACTTTCAAATGCAAGAGGTCTCCCAAACTATTTCTTTACACTCAGGATAAAAAATAACCCTATTTCTAATTCTTTTTGGTCTCCTTGACTTTTTTGTAGGCTTTTCAACCACACCTTCGTCATCAGTCTCTATTTCAAAGCTAACAGGTTCATCCGAGTCATAAAATGGCTCATCCCCACCCAATTTTCCTTCAAAAGTACTCTTACTTCTAGATAAATATTCATCATGTCCCATATCTACACCCTTTGGCCCTAAATCTATCCCTTCGCATCTCTTAGCCTTATCTTTCTTCTTTTTTGATTTTAGAGCCACCCTATCTTTCCTTAGATTCCTATCCTCCTAAGCATGAACATCACTATCAAATTCTTCTTCTTCACCTTCCTCTACCACTACGTTTGTCGGACTCCTCGATTCACTCTCACTTTCTAAGTCGGAATCATCATCATCATCGTTTGTAGAAGTATAGCGTACAAGATGGCAATGAAGGCCCCCAAACCCGGCAGCCTCTTCAAACCCTAAGCCTTCACTACCCCCAAATGTTTGACTACCCTCACCTGCCTACCTTCACTCGCCCCTACCTTTTCATTTATATCTTTGGGTTATATATATACAATGTTCCTCAACAAGATGAGTCAGAAAAATTACAACAATATCTCCGTTTTTTAATTGAGGTGCAATACCAATAATGTCCCTATCACTTTTAACTTCTACTACAAATCGACATTTAGGTGGTCTGATATATACACAACAAGATGAAACATTATAACCGATTTCTTTAACATAGTAAACAAGCTCAAAAATAAGAGAATTTATCAAGATCAACATCAAAATAATCACACTACCTCCAACATACTTAATACGAGGGGTTTTTTCTAAATTACCTCCGTGGTTAAACCTCGCAGTCACAAACACATCGTCCATTTTCTTCACAAAACCTAAAATTATAAACAAATGAAAAATTACAAGATTCGTTACTATTTACACCAAAAAAAAAAAAAAAAAGAAAACGAAGTTAAAGATTAATTTTTTGCAACGAAATCGAAATCTACACAAACCCTAACGAGAACAACAAGAATCGTGTACCTTTGTGGCTAACTAATCTTCAATATCACTCGGAAACGACAAGATTTACGTATATTTTCGGATTTTAACTGTAAATGATCGGTTTGTGGAGGTTTGGTTGTGTAGTGGAAAGGGGAAAAGTGTCGATTGGAACGGTGGTTAGGTATTTTGTTTGGGATGGGTCGATTTAATTGGGGAGTGGGTCGGGTTAATTGGGTTGGGTCGGGTTTTATGTGGGAACGGGTAAAAATAAGTTGGGGAATTAATAAATGACGTGGACCAATTAGCTCGCGCGTGTCTAACAAGCCCTTACCCTCAAGGAGTGCAGGCCACTAGAGGGGAAGATAATTAAATCGTAAGTTGTTAAGGGGGGTAAATAAATAGAAGTTAAGTTTAGTTTCCAAAATGAGTTTTCATGCAGGGAGTTCGGGGGTTAAATGATGTCTTTTCTCTATACAAAATGCAAAATCAACAAATGAGTCGATGTCGAAGGCATCGGACATTTGAAAAAAGAAGAAGCAAAGAAGAAATATCAGAAAATTTTCTAGATCTTTTATCACCTTCTAGGCTTCTATATAGCCAAAATATGAAGGAAAAAGGACATCTAGGAACCATCAATATTACGTTTTACAAAATAGATTGTCTCGAGCGTTAGCATTGTAACTTAATCTAGGTCGAGTCACTAATTAAAGAAAATTGGAGTTTTTTTTTTTTGGTAGGTTAATTATGGCCATTATCTTTGTCCAACCAAACCTTATAATTTCTTGTCAAAGCACCATCCAACATTACTATTGAGTACTATTGGCAAAACTATGTAACCCTGTTCCTATGAATGTTACTACTTTTAAACAAGATATACGATCGATCGATGTGTGAATTTTCAGCTCTTGTTCACTTACAAAACGAAAAACTAGTGAGGATAAATTAATGTCACTCAATTTCCATTTTATTGCATCAAAGTCACTACAATATTACGTAATTTAATTTCTTATAGCAAAAAAAAATAAAAATGTTACTACTACTTAAAGTTGCCTATCTATCACAGGAAGATATTAAAACCTTTTTTTAATTACCTAAAAAACATTCAACTTTACCTAAGTATCACACAAAGTCATTACGAGGCAATAAATGAGACACACATATAATAATTAGTGTCAGCGTGTGTCCCCCATATTAATGAGCACAATGTGTTTGAATTATAAACAAAAATTAAAGAAAGAAGTGTAAGTTCCAGAAGCTGAGAACATTGATCCTATTTAGCTAACTTAATAAATGAGTATATGTTATCCCGTAAAAGTCCTTGATGCTAATTTTGCATTACATTTGAGGGATAGATAATTCTCTTGCCCTCTCTGGGAGAAGATACTGAAGTCATAGGCTAGCTTCTTTTGTCGGAGTGAGTTTGTTATAGTTATAGGAAGAACAATCATCATGGTTGTTGCATATTCACATCATGGTTGTTGCATATGTTGTGAATGCACATAAATTTGAACCTACAAGAAAAAATAGTGACTTTGATGACACTAAATCAAGATTGTCGAATTCATGATGGATATATAATAAAAATTTCAAATCTATGTAGGAATTGAAAATCATGAACAATTTAGGAAAGATAATTTACAAAACATCAAAAAGATACTTAGCCGAATAGGGAGTCAAGCTCTATTAATCTCAATTCATTTTGCTTCTCTTGAATCTTTTGATCTTCCTCCGCCAATGTTAACCAGTTCTCAGAATTATGTGAGCACCACTCTAACAGTAAGCGTCAATTATGTCATGAATCCCATCAACCTTTAGTGCATAAATTGCATCTTCAAATAGAAAAAATAGAAAGCAAAATAGGTTAGATAACAATATACTGATCAAGGAACAAAAATATATGCTTAGAATTTAATAACAGTGAGAATCAAATGTTATAAGCTGAATATTTAGATGGGGTACGCCACTTATTCCATGGACAAATCTGTTCCCTTCTCTCACCCCACCACCATCCTTCCCCCTGTTCAATCCAAAGTACCTTCTGCACTTGTAAGTTATTACAAGATTATAAAATGGAATTATCGAACTTACAGGATAACTATCATCAAGAATAGAAAGAAGTCATTGTTTCACCTCAAAAATTGGAATTCTACATATGATTTGGTTAGAGATTACGTGGAATTTGATATCAAGAATATGGGCACTTGCAAATAAGTATCTCGTTTCTCATTTCTCATAGGAATCAAAGGGGTGCTGTTTCTTGATGAAATATGTGCGTGGTAAAAAAATGTTTGTTCAGACTTATAATTGCTACTGATTCAACAAATTTCTACTGATTCTAAAATATAAATGACAAAATTGTAACAGCAGGCTCTTCATTTGCTCAAACATTATCATGGTTATTACTTTTTACAGTATTTATTGTGAAGTGCTTTTATGTTTTTGTCCATTAAGGTTGAAGGGATATACAGAGTATAGTTCTTTTCCGTTAGTGTTCCTTGAGCTTTCATTCACATGGTTATTGATGGAACTAATGAAGTCTACATTTAATTCTCCAATGCAACTCCTCAAAGTTTCCACATATTCTATAGAATAAAAATTGATAAATCAGTGACATTTCAGCTAAGTTATTAGACTAAACAAAAATTGATTTGAATTAATGATAGGAACTTCTAATCCAACATTTATGTAATTAAAATATTACTATTTCATTAGATATTTAATTAGATTTGATTTAGTGAATGGGCAAAATGATAAACTAATTTTGAAGGTAGTAGCAATTCCTACTTTTAGTATAATATGATATATAGTTGACATAACATTATTTCTAT
The DNA here is from genome assembly GCF_029784015.1 of Lycium ferocissimum. Taxonomy (NCBI): domain Eukaryota; kingdom Viridiplantae; phylum Streptophyta; class Magnoliopsida; order Solanales; family Solanaceae; genus Lycium; species Lycium ferocissimum. Next base: position 32,199,473 of record NC_081352.1, on the reverse strand, counting down.
GGTATATACTCAGGTAAAATAAGTGATATACTACAAAAAAATAATTTAATGACTTTAGTACAATATAAAAGACAAGTTACCATGCATCTGTGAAAATAACCCGATAATAAAAGGTATCCATATTTGGTAGAAGTTAAGCTGCATATATGTACGAAATGCCGTAAGATATGTGTGTTACATCACAAAATTAGAACAAAGGATCAATAGCAAGCTCTAAAAAAGATCTAAGTTCATCCCAATCTCCATGCTTTAACAAGTCGTTCATGTCCGGAACTAATGTCTGACCAAAGCTCGAGTAGGATGATACTGCAGATGAAGGTGCTTGACACACTGATGATGAGCTCAGTTGCCCCATAAGCATTTGGTTATTATTATTCTTTGATATGTCATGATGAACAAGACTGCTAAACGGTTTGGTCTCATGAGTAATATTATTATTATTATTATTATTATTATTATTATTATTATTATTATTATTAGATATTATTATTAGCACCAAAGCTCATTATATAATCTGAAGAATCCGCGCTGCATGTTTGTGAACTTGTATCTGCTGGGTTTCGCTTGGCTGCTGTTGCTACTCTCCATTCTGGTAGACACTTCTTATATGAACTGTTTCGCTTAAAGATTCTGCAGAGTGTCCAAACTTCCTGCAAACGCCATGAAACCAAAAAATTAATTTCCATATAACAATAGCTTTAGCATTAACATGACAAAGAAAATATAAAAGTGTGTTTTCTCTAACGACTTATATACGTTTATATAAGATATAGTCACACAGTTTGACACGGTATTAGGTAAACAGATGTCTTGAGCAAAAAATATACTTTCACGTGTTTGGTCCATAAAAAAGAATCAGACTCACTCACGTGAGGTGGCGTGTTGAGATGTAAAATAAATTATTAAATTGGATGGATTTACTTACAGCTTCTTGAGCGATGCTTTTAGCTTCAATGTGCTTAGTGGATTTGTCATTTTCAGCAGGGAGGCGAAACTCGTGCATCATCCAATCAGTTTTTGTGCCTTTTCCAGCGCTCCCTCGGTAATAAACTAGAGACTTCTTGAGGCCAATGCATTGATGACGAGCAGTAGAATTATAAATAGGTCTATCAATACCAGTAGCCTTCCAGAATCCAGAACCTGTCACCCTGTTTGGTCTTATACTGTTCCTGTATTTTCTTCCTCTTTTGCAAAAGAAGTACGACTCCTTCTCTCCCACATTGCTTGACTCTGCACATCATCCACCAAAATTGAAAACACATCAAAAAAGAACATTATGTGTAGAGTGTTGGGGAGCTAGAGCTTTAGTTACGAGTTCAGCAGAATATAGTTTTTATTTTTGTATCGAAAATTTCTTTAATATGTATGAATAATTTATTCAGAATTTACTAAGCTGCACTTTAAAAATTCAGAATATTTAAACTCAAAAATTCTGGATTCCTTATGTAGAGAGATCCCTAGAATAATATGGCGGTGTTTGCAGTACTTCTATTCGTCAGCTGTGTGTTGTGCATATATTTGTAATTTTTTATTTTTTTTTGACAGATGGATATATTTTGTATTCGGTTGAAGTTTAAAACATAAGACAAGCGGCGGATATATTGTTGAAGTAGAAATCTGCAAAATATACATAAATTAACAAGCAAGAGCTTAAACAGATATGACTCCTTAATTAATCAATTCTCGTTACACATCAAGTTACTACAGGATTAGATTCTGTAATCCTAATTCTACCTTCTTCTTTTGTTTTTTATTTGAATTTTAAGGGCTGTTATATACGTTAGTTTCATCTTCTATATGGAAACATAACAAAGGCTAGAGGATTACTATATATATATATATATCTTGACCTTAATAATAAACATAAGAAAAAGGTACTTGCTAGATCTGATGTACATGTTTGGCTAGCTAGCGAGCTAAATATATTTCATATAGTAATTAAGATAAATCCTTGTTGGGAAAAGATTAAGCAGAAACAATTAAGGAAATAATTGATTGAGAAATGGAACAAGAAAAAAAGGGGTATATATGAATTAAGTGTACGTAAGAATATGATAATATGATATTTAATTGCTAGCTAGGGAGTTGTAAGTAGTAGATACATACTGGGAAGATCCCAAGGTTCATATTTGTAGATGTCGATCTGTTTGATAAGTTCAATATTGATTGGCCTTTTCTCTACTTTCCTCCTTAGATAAAACCATACTAGCTCTTCATCTGTTGGATGAAATCTAAACCCTGGAAGTGCCACGTCCTCATCCTCTTCTTCTTCCGTGTAATATTTACTTGTAACTATGCTGCTTATGTTACTTTCCATTTCCATAACTACTTCTTACTTGAACTAATATTTTCAGATCTTCAATTCTTATTGTTGGTGAGTTAGCTTTGAGAGAAGCATTAATATAGAGCATATCCATTATTTATACTAGAAGAAAAAGAAGAAGGTGATGTGGAACACTAATCAGGAGGCTCGACTAGACTTGGGTCAAATCATTCGTCTTGACTTTCCTGTTTGAGGGACCAAATGATATATATGCACTGATGAAATGGAACAAGTCTTTAGTCTTCTCTTTGGGCTTGTCATCATTATTTTTATCAACATTTACGACTAGAATATAGGTGGGCGAATTCCTTCCCCACCTAGAAACTCTCACTCAGTTGCCGAGTTAAAATATAAAAAAATAAATACACAAAAAAGTTAAGAGAATTAATAACATAAAAAGGTTGGTTTTACCTATTTACATAGTGACATAGCTTGTACAAAGGTAGCTCTGTCATCCCCACCCCACCCTTGCTTGCCAAATATACATATTTTAATTTTAAAAAAATTATGTTAATATTTATATGCCACATATAGTCAGTGGCGGAGCTAGAATTTTTACTAAGGGGTTCAAAATATGAGAAAGTAAACACACGAATAAGCCAAAGGGGTTTCAACGTCTACTATACATACATAAAAATAATTTTAACCATGTATAAATAGTATAATTTTTCACCGAAAGGGGTTCGGATACCCCCTTGGCCCTTCCTCCCTCCGCCCCTGCACGTAGCCCATATTCTAAGTTTGTTACTTGATTTTGCCCATATTTGTGTATAAACACTTTTATACACTAATATCCATTTCTATAAATAGAAGGTTGATACATTATGTATAATATTGGTTTCTCCCCAAATATAATGTTTTATAATATTGTATATTGGACTATGACGTAATACTTTATGTTAGGGTTGTATGTTTCTGAAAATTTCCCTTTAATAAATTAATGGGAGGAACACTTGTCTATAGTTCAGTGTTCTGCTGACTGCTACGTGACGTTGAATTCCTATTTAGGAGAAAACAAAGTGCACAAGACCAAGTAACTTTTAGTACCATACCTTGCTAAAATTAGTCATCATATATAACCAGTCAACATCCCATTTTCTGATTTCTTAATTAAGAAGTATAAATCATGATTAAGGTTGTTTTGGTTTTCTTCTAACTCAACTCTAGAAGCAATCATAATCCGAAGATATTAATTAACACATGGATAATCAAACTTGTCATACTTGCAACCAAGTCGTAGCATAGAATGCATATAAAATTGAGTGGGGATATATTTTTGACGAGAGAGTGATAGACCAAACCAGCAAACATACATATGTGTGTCAATTTTGACCAGCTCAAAGTTGAGGTGCATAAAACGAATATTTACAATTGAGTACTACTGGAACAAGTCCATTGTGGAGTACTCTGCTTATAATCTTTAACGACTAAAACTGCCGGCCATTTTTACCTTTCAATGAAACAAAAACTTCAATTTTTGGGGAAATTTGGAACTTTCAATAAAACAAGTCCTTCGTATTTGTTTGATCAAAATATTCTAAAATAAAACAAGTTCCTTTAAAATTAGAAAATGACTTCTCATAAGTTAAACAAGCTCCGTGGCATTCCAATTGATTGTCCCTCCCTCCCTGCACCCCCCCCCCCCCCCAACCACACACAACCCCCCAAAAAAACTCCCCCTCGCACACCGCTCTTCCCTGACCCACGGCCTCCCATGCTAAAACCCCCATACGCACAACCCTCGTACCCCTGCACCCACTCACCCCATCTCCATTTTTATAGTATTTATCTAAATTATCTATATAAATATTCTTAGAATAATATTTTATTTTTATACTTAACAAGCACTAGAAAATAAATAAGAAAATAATTTATTTTCAGGAAAACATTTTTAGAACGTATCAAATACACCCTTATTCCATATTGCTTTTCATAAAAATCAACTACCACTCTTACTATCTTAAATTCTTCCGTGGAAAAATTTCACTGGTGGACGACTTCTCCATTAGCCAGGTCAATTTGACTTGTCGGCTGTAGCTACTATAGCTTGCTTTTTTCTCTCCGTGACTCTGCATTGTCTTAGTTTGGGCAAATTAAAAGGAGTTGTCAATGTCAATATAATGTAAAAGACATAGAATTCTGCAATTGCGGAAAGGGTAGTCCGTATTAGAAGGAAATGAATGGTTCCATGCAAATCCAACCAAAATTAAATTTGTCATATTCAGGCTAAAGTTAGTACCAAAAGTCTCGTTTGAAGACTCTTTCTGGAATTTAGCAGCAGCCAGAAAGTCAAACATTCGCGAAAGTGTATCAAACCAGAGACCTAAAACTACAGTACAAGATCACAAAACTAATGAGAAAATAAAGAAAAGGTCAAAGTCTTTAAGTCAAGACAGAATTGATATATGTATCATTTTTAGTTCTGAGATTTGAGGTATGCATTCGTTGTTCTTTTGTGAAGAATAAACCAAATACTTACAAAATGATAGAATTAGATTCTCCATCCCTATAGTGTCGCTAAAATATGTATATGATTTCGGATTTTGTATCAAGGACCAAGTCAGTGATAAGTGATGTAAAACTTCGGTTTATTAAGGGAATAAGGGATACATCAAGGATATATGAACCAACGTCGTTGATCATTAACAAACATGCAACTAAAAATATAATGTTAGAGAATGAGAAAGAGGGATGAACAATATTTATTCAGCAATTAATTAAATGATGCAGTTAATTTACATGAAGTATTTATCACCGGTTGATAAATAATTTGATTTGGAATAAATACAAGCAATTTATCAATGCTTTGAGTCTCAAAAAAAAAAAAAAAGAACTCAAGGTGCTGCTGACAAACGATAAATTATACGTATATTATATCAAACTTTATTAGCATGTTCAAATTTCTGAATTGAGTTGCTATTAACCTATTTATTATACTAGTATTCATACCCGCGCGATCTTGCAGCGGGTATCAAATAAAAGTAATCATAAAAAATTTCATATTATTATTATTATTATTATAACAAATCTAATTACTTATAAACTATTATTCTTGTGGAGATTTGAAGATCATTTAGTTTCTCTTTATAAGTCAATTTTTAGTATTCCTACACATGACAAATAATTAAAGGATGTCAAAATAACATGCATGCTTTTAACTTAAAAAAGAAGGAAGTTTTGATATCTAATTTTTATGATTATGAAATTATTTTCCATTGCTTCCAACACCCCCCCCCCCCCCCCCTTTTTCTTTTTCTTTTTTGTTAATATTCATTGAATTTTTTTATATTAATACTTAAGTTTTTCTTAATTATTAATCCTATGTTAATTCCTCTTTATACTAAAAATGAATTTCTTATCTTTCATCTAAATTAAAAAAAAAAAAATAAAAAAAAAATAGCAACACTCAATTAAAGTTTATAGGTCACAACAAATTCAAAATATAAGCACATTTAATTCAAAAATTAACTACACTCGATGTTATTGTACTACTTATAAATATGTCAAATTATTTGCCGATTTTCTAACAATTTGCGACTTGGTTAAATATATTATCCATGGCATATATACACTAAGCGAGCATGAGTTCAATATTAGAAAATAATAGAAATATCAAAGATGGACCACTAAGGTTAAAACCAAATGAATAATCATGTAGCGCAAAAAGTACAATGGATGTTAAACTATTACTAAAATTTTAGTCAAATGTCTTAAAATATTTCCTCATGGATTGCAACTGTGAATATTTTATATCATATAATATACACTAATCAATACAATGTTTACCATTCTTTGCCCATATATATTTGATAGCAAGTATATGTTCCTTTTTTATAATAGTATCCTTGCATTTCTTGCCAAACCACTAAGATTTGCATCTTATTCAAACTCTTCCTCATTATTTCCTTCTCTTTAAGCTTTTGATTTTAATGCTAAGTTTATGAAGAACGTCGAAGATGATAAAAGGCCAACCTTGAATTTCAAAGATGGACCTCGGTAAATAGTATATTGAGGACGTTTTCTAAGTTATATTTATTCAACAACTCCTCGAAAATAAAAAAATAAAGCCAAAGTTAAAAAAAATAAAGAAATTTGGATAAAATGAAAAATTTGCAAGTGAATACATGAGTACAAAAGAAGCTTATTAAAATAATAAGAAAACAAAAGAAAAGTACGAAAAGAACATCCAACCTCGTACTCCATGTAATAGCCAACTTATGTCGACACTAATTTTTTAAGAGAATTAAAATGACAAATCAACTTTTGGAGCACGGGAATAAAAAAATGCAAGTATTATACCTAAAGAAATCCAGAAAAAAGAAAAAGATCACTATACCTCTTTATTCAATATAAAGATCTTCGAATCCGCACACATTTTTTCATCAAGAGCAGAATTTATAGCACCACACACTATCATTTACGCAAATAGTCCTGAATAGTCATTGTCTATAAACGAAATTGAACATTTTCAAGTGCAAAATGGACGAGATAAAATTACTATTTAAAATTAATCGCTGAAGAAAAAATTTGAGATGCAAATAATCCTATCTTTTGTAGCCACATTTTACCATAATGTTTAATCTAGCGGTTGTATTAACTTTTTGGAGTTGTAAGTAACTACTAAAGAGAAAAGTATGTGTTATCATTAATAATAAATTTTACGGTTAGCATTTAAATATAATAATTAAATCTGGATTTTTTTTTTTTTCAAAAAACTTTCATTTTTGTATTCATTAGGGGAAGTCTTCCTCTTCCAGCTCTAATTTTGAACAATGATCATTATCTCATTGGCATATTTAATATCACGGTTATAATCACTTTAGATGTTTTGACATAATAAAGCTAACATGTTTATCATATATACCATTAATATATTTATAGATAATTAATTTATAAAATATTAACAATAATATGTCTTGATTGAATAAAATTAATCTTTTTTACCTATCTAATTGACATATTTTTAGGTAGTTAAAAAATTATTTAACTTATAAAGCTTTTAAAGTCATCAACAATTTTATGATAATTTACATCGAGAAAAATTGAATTTAAAAACCTAAATGTAATCATTGTAGTTTTGGTATCAT
>NC_081352.1:32140364-32191963 GCF_029784015.1 Lycium ferocissimum | reverse complement strand
TCCCTTTAAAAAAGTTAAAAGGGTATAAAAGGGGGGGGAAAACCCCGTGAAAAAAACTAGACAAACAAAATTTCCAGGCTTTTCCATAAAAAAATTTTACCAATTAACGTAACCCAATGAATACATTATTCGACAGCCAACTATAACCAGAAAATTGGCAACAAAGACCTAACTAAATAACAACATGTTTCCCTTGGATGTTGCACTTGTAAATCATTACCCTTTTGAGCCAAAAATATCTTTTCAATTCGAATTTCCACAAGTACCACAAGGCCATCTAAGAATACATAATAACGACGTGATAAAGTGAATAGGCAACTCCATGGAGAAAAAATAAGACTACATAGTTATCTAATCAGAAGCAAACCTTAGACATTAGAAGGATGTTCTTAGCATGTTCACCCTGCACCTTTCGGATCTCCACAAGATCTAAACCCTTACGAAAAAAAGATAACACAATCACCCAGCACCTTCCGGATCTCCACAAGATCTGAACCCTTACGAAAAAAAGATAACACAATCATGTCAATATGATTTGGAACTCCCCAGTTTAAGATGTCATCCTTGTCTTTATCTGTCAATGTCGGCAAATCCACAATTACTCCAGGGAGATTGATATTCTTTCTTTCACCAAGAGCAGCTATGTTTTCACAGCGGGCTCGTACCAAAACCTTCTCTTTGTCACAAGACAATACGGTAAAGGTGATTGTGTGATCTGCACAGAGGATCACACTTTGCGGCTTTACATCCTATGCTAACTTTTGTAGCTCATACATATCGTACTCTCATCAGTAAGCCATCAGATGGAAAACTGAAAACAGTTTTGATTAAAACACTAAATCTTACAGTTCATGAAGTATGCACATTATTGGAAAATGGTTACCTACTACTTTGAATTGCTACAAATTTAAAGAAAGGTGAGATCTGTTTAGAACATAGATTGCCAACTAAAAAACCATGTATCAACATTAGCATATGCTTTGTACCAATCTGAATTTTGCTCTATAAAAAGACTGAACTGATTTATTGTGCAGGCCGATAAAGCACAATTTGATCGTAAAAAAGATGAAGATGAATTGGAGCAGAAGGAAAACAGGGAAGTAATGAAAGAAGATATCATGGCCAAAATAAGAGAAGATAGATCCTGGATGCACCACGTGGAGGACAGGATGGATAAACTGGAAGAAACGATGACCAAGAAAGAGTTGTTTCCAGAGATAAAGATGTCCACAACTCAAGAATTGGTTGACAGGTGGAAAATAAAATTGGCATACAAGCCTAGGGGAGTTCCACTAGACTTGTATGACTGGAACACGCCAAGATTTGAAAAAGGAGGATATCTATGCTTGGATGATGATGATGAAGACGGAGAAATAAGAGAGTCGATGCCCGTTTTCAGAATTAATAGTCTAATGTTTCTTTTTTACTTTTGGTTCCTTTTTTTGGGTGACAAGTCTTTTGTCTCGGGGATAGCCTCATTGTTCACAAAAACTTGAAGAACAAACTGTTTTTGATTTTGTTCAACTGTTTTTTATTCCCTAACTGCAATGTGCAAAACAAACTATCAAAGCTCGAATGGAAATTTGTGATGATGTATTGGATACATTTAAAAGTCTTAACTGATCTGGAATGAATGTAAATTGATTTATCATTGAGTAGGAGCATCATTAGTACCATCTCAAGTCACAGCTACAATATGGTCGTTACTTCTTAGTGCTTGAACAAGCAAGAGCTTATCATTTAGGGACGATCTTCCCATAACCTGGACATGATGTTGATTTTAAAGTGAGCAACAACTTCATTGAATGACTAAGAACAATCTAGTTTCATTCCATACCGATATTTTATCTGCCACTTCCCTCCTCTCCTCCTCAGACAACTCTCTAAACCTTTTCCCTTCAATCAGGTTTGGTTCAGTTGCATCAGCATCAGACTTAAGTATCCCACATTCCAAAGCTATTGCCTTTGCTGTTTGTAAGTTGTCACCAGTGACCATCCTCACTTGTGAGTTTGAGGGAAGACAGATTTACGCTATTACATATATTGAAAGGTAGCAGGGCAGCTATATTTAAAAATGGATTTGGAAGAGACAACCACTGATACAACAGTACATCCTATATTGTGGACATCCTACACTATAAGCATGTTACACAGCTCCAGATACTGGGACTTACTGAGTTCAAATACGAAAGGGATAGGGTACAATATGAGCAAAAATAATCTTTTTTTAGAGTACATATATTGACACACTCGAAGCTTTTTGGAGTCATCAACCGTTTCAGACTTCACTATGCATGCAAGAGGAACACACCTGTCAAGGAAAACATTCCTTAGTGCATTTCTAGAACAGTCTAGCTGGTGACAAGACAAGAACTATAAAAATAAAACTACAGATTAACAAGCAGGTGAGGTCCTAATTTAGTTTTGAGTCCCATGAATCTAAAAAGATCTCTAAGAAAGTATACAAATTACAGGAAACACTCGTTCAATTCTTTATAGGCATCACACTATTCATTCAATCCACAATCATAATGGAACCAAAAAGGACATTGGTATATGCATTACAAAAGACAAGTATCACAGACTCCCTACCAAGAATTGCCAATCATCAATGTAATAAAACCACTCCAAAGCCTTGGAATGCCATGTTTGGAAATAGAACACAAATTTCTACAGGAACCAAAAGAAACTTGAATAGAAGAACCATTTTCTCTGTAAAAAGAGAGATGCGAGCATCATTGAGCTAATAACACAATACATGACAAACCAAATGATAAGAATTATGGCAGGATTACATCCAATACAAAATTATATTTCAAACAATCCAATGCAAAATGCATCTAATTACCTTCACTTCAGCATCAATACATAGCTGAACTGCATCTCTTACACCTGGTCGGCATGGATCCTATAAGACAAATATAAAGAGTTAATTACATGTGATAATAACAACGTAAATGATACTTTTGCATTTTATATTCTTAAAAATGAAAAGGAAATGTAGAGAGAAGAGGAAGTGAAATGAATTGTCATTGCAGATAAGGCTATGAGAGTGCACAGTAAGGATAAAACTGAGCACCCAGTTCCTTGAATTATCCAGGCTTAAAGATAAAGTTGAAGCCTGGCTTGGCTTATAATCCTTTCAAGGTTTAACTAGGTCAAAATACTCATCAAGATGTCAAGCTTGCTTTTCTTCTCGTTTCACGTTAAAATTACATATATACTTACATGTCAACATTTCATTTTTATTGAGAGAGATATATGTCATCATTTGTGTGCATTAAGAATATTTCAAGAGGAAACCCTAGTTCTTGGCTGGTGGCCCTAACCATCACTTCTCTCCTATCTCTCCCTCCATTCCCAAACTTCCAAGCCGCCATTGCTACTCCCTCCAAGTCACTGCTACTTGTTCACCACTCAACTTTTCCAATAGTTGTGGTTCTGCACTTGATTGCTTTTGCTTTGCTGCATAGTTCGTTTTCACCCCAGTTCGTTTTCACCCCCTTCTTAGCCGCCACTGTTGCTCTATAACATCTACGCTATAGGTTTCACTCCCCGAAGAGTCACCACCTTTGACTCTCATACTACTGTGCTTTGCAGCTGGAAAAACAGAATTCGACTTTGAAGATCTCATGGAATCAATGTAAACAAGCTTTGATTTATCATCTCCAACCTCAACCTTGAGAATTTGCCTTCATATACATACTGTTTATGGCTTAAGAAGTTTTCTAGGTTAGATAAAGCAAAAGTGAAAATTAGAATTTCTTTCCAGTCTTGGTTGTCAACTTCCAAAGTTCATTTATCTGTTTGCTACCTAGGTAAGCCTTCAGCACACAATCTCAAGCTCCTAAATCATCCCCTTTGTGTGAGCTCAAGCAGCAATTTTCAGTTAGCCAAGCCCAAAAAACAGTTCAAAGAAGGATCAATTCCAGATGAGCCCCTAAAGATCTCAGCTTGGTTTTGACTTGGCTCGAAAGACCCTTTAAACAGATCACAACCAAAATAATTGAATAACTTGGGAGTTCTCTAATATTTTCCTTTAGCATGCTACAAAAAAGTTTACCTTGGTGCATAGAAGAGAAAGAGATGTCCAATAAAACATACTATAAATCAGGTTAAGAAGAGTTTTACAAAATATCTTAATGCCTACAATTGCAAGCAATACCAGGTCACCCTCAGGTATTTCCCAGTGATCTATTTCTTCCCCAGTAGGTACTTTTTCAACCTCATACGTCCGGTAGGCAATAACAACACATATCAAACTCGAAGTAGCCATGTTTCCAATTGCTTCCTTGAAATGTGACATCTGTGGACCGTAAATAAACTTACACTTAGAATTAAAGCTGAAAATTTATAAAATAATTCTAAATCTTTTTTGGATCAGTAAAAGTATGCTAAATCTAATGCAAAAAATAACATCCATAAATCACATCTATATTGAAGAAAAAGTACAGCAATAATAAAATTTCAAGGAAGAGACGATTCAACTTTGACATTCTTTCCTCTCTTAAAGAGGCCAATTTAGGTTAGTAGTTCATATGGAAAATTTTCGGAGTGATAATTAACCGAAGAAGAAAATATCACAATATCACAATTTTAAAATATGATAAATTGCTACGATTGATTAATTTTAGTTCTTTAACAGATCAACTGTTTGATAAGACGAACATTTCCACAAATCTTATCATCGCCCAGAGGAACCACCGACCCATTCTAATCAATGAAACTTGTACAACAAGAGAGAAAAATTTCAGCAGCTTCTTTCCAGTGCAAGTGACCCTCAGAATCCTGCAAAACACCAAATCACATTGAGTGTCACTACATTTTGAATCAAGAAACCGAGCATTGGTATCACCCGAGGCATTGTTCAGATACAAATCCAATTTAATAAGGTGGTTTTCCATGACCATAAAGCTCTAAGAGCTAATTTACAACACCCAACCTTCCAGATAGCTTTAGATTTCCCTATCACGAGAAAATCTTATAGCACACAAAGAAGAGATGGACTTCTTTTTGACAAGTAAGAAGAGATGGACATAGAAGCAATGTCTTTGTTTGAGTCATCTGGATGCCAAATAAAAGAACCATTTTTTTTTTGAAAAGGACCAGATTTTCTGAACATCAACCTAAGCAACTTTTGGACTTTAAGCTTGCCACCGACTAGAAAAAATATCAGTGAGTCAAGCTCCAGAATGATCAAAGCTCGAAGCATAAATAACTTTTACATTATCCTGGCTCTTTAAGATGATGCGGAAATTGCTCTTCACAAGTAGGTTGGAGAAAGATAATTGGAAGATAAGAAACAGCAGTTGGCTACTATTCAGAAGCAAGGATGAAATGAGAACCGTATGTCAATTTTCTATTAGTTTGCTTTTCCTGTAAAGTCCTCAAGTAGAAAAATAAAGGTATAATCACACTAAAAACTAGTCATATTATATGATAAGAAAAGAAGCTTCAGCATTGAGCATTGCATTACCCGCTTTACGGCAACGCCGCCTCTCTTTTTCTCTGAGTTGAATGGGAAAGCATGGATAACAGATGCTTCAGATCGCACAGCTTCAAAATTCATCCCTAGCTATAGAAGAAAATACCAGTTTACTTCAGAGAACTCAAACATCAATTATTATTATAAGTATAAAGCGAAGGATAATTACATTGACAACCCATTGAAGAATAGCTTTCTCTGTCAGCGATCCAGAAATCTCAGTAGCACCAGCACCCTATCAAAAAATGAGGAAACACGTGATCTTCAATTGCAGTATGTTCTCTCTCTAGCTAGATGCAGAAATGTAATCCCCACAAAATGAGAAAGCAAAATAGGTAAGATCACCCCTAACTGATAACGGATAGTCCACCACTTTATTCAACCAGTTGAAGTAAACTATGAATGTACTTCACGACCACAAGGACAAGGCCAAAATACAGCGCTAAAAAATATCAACTACCTTATAAAATGTGGAAAACTATCAATATAAGTGAGGAAAATTTTTTTCGAACTAGCATCTATGGAGCAGCATGTTACACCACGGACATTTCGCGACATCGTGCGGTGATTAAACCAGTGCAAGTTAAGGTGTGCATGAAGTCCCTATAAGTTAGAGGAGATGTTTAATACTTCTAATTAAGATTCCAAAGACATTTGAGGAAAGGGAAGAAAGCTCGTCAAAGGAAGGTGAAGTATAAGTTGTGGTTGGGAGAGATTTTGCAAACTATCGAGTTAAGGATTGATTGGTAATGCCTTGGAGAGGAGTTATAAGGATATTTAGATTGATAATGAAGTGTTAAGCAAGCGTTAAGAAGGTCCCATAAGGATTGGAGATCAAATGAACGACGAGAACAAGTTTAGGAAGAAGGTGGGTTATACGACCATTTATACGGTCCGTATAACTTTATACGGTCCGTATAACAGTCACAGTGAAGGGTCATCACTGATGATATTATATGGTCACTTATACGGACCGTATAAAATTATACGGACCGTATAATGGTTACAGAAGCGTCGGTTGTTGGTGCAATTCCACGGTCACTTATACGGACCGTATAAGTGTCCGTATAATCCGTGTCGGGTAAGATTTTTCCCAATTATAAATATAAGACCCATGCTTTTATATTTCATTTTATCATCTTCTCCACACCTCTCAAGAACTCTAGAATATTTTATACGCCAGACCAACACAAATTCAAGGGGGATCAAAGATCAAATACCAAAAATTAGTGGAATCAAGTGCAAGGATGCTAGCTAAGGTTATGGAAAGCTAGAAATTCCTTTGGAATTGAAGTTGGGGTTTTCTCCAAGTGAAGTATTTTCATCCAAAGCCCATTCCTACATAATTAAAGGTGAGTTTTTCGTTTATTTCATGTTATTAAGGGTATTGAATGGTTGAAAGACTTGGATTAGGGGAGAAAATAGAGTATGAAGTGCAAATATGGAAAACGTGAAATTCTTGAGTGGTAACATGACATGAATCATAGTTCTTGCTACGCCATGAGCATAATCTTGTTCTGAATGATATTAAGGATGCTGGAGAAGCATTATATATGAATGAATATGACGTTGTGTTGTAATTATGGTTATGGATACCCTTGAAGGGGAATTGTGAGAATTGAATAATGCTTGACTTGGAGAGATTTATTGACTATGATATTGTGGGTGTTATTGATGATGTTTGGAAATTGTTTATTATATGGAGGAAGTTGTTGAAACAAAGGAGATGCTGCCCAATATTTATTAGCTCTTGGTTGCTTTGGCTTAAGCTCAAGTATGTTTCCGGTTGTCTAATCTTAATACAAATTCTCTTGAACGTAGAATCGTGAGCTTAGGGGGAAAACGTGTAGTCAATAAAGTTGGAGAGATGTAAAGGTATGTAAGGCTAGTCCCCTTCTTTCAAAGGCAATGTAAGGCTAGTCCCCTTCTTTCAAAGGCATGACTTCTATGCTATGATTTCTTTTCTATATTCCATGATCTTATTACGTCCTAAGAGTGAAAGTTCATGATTCTCAGAAATTTCTTATGAGATAGAGATGAGATATGCTCTTTGATAACAATGATGATAATGATGCCCTCATGAGTTGATAATCCTATTTCTACGATTTCAGTGATGTTACTTCTTGATGTTGCCTCACCTCATGACATTGGTCCTTCCAAGGTGAGGCATAGCGATGATGATTATTCTATAATGTAATCGTAGGTCCCCGACCTTACGTCACTCCGATAAAGTTATAGTTTTTACTTGAGCTCCCATGCATGCCTCATATTATGTATATGTATGATAACACCGCGCGCCTTTATGGGCGGCGGCGTACACACCACCGCACGCGGCGCCTTTACTCCCCGACGCGAAGGCCTGGACGTGGGCTAATGATGATCACACCGTACCTATATGGTCGGGCAGCTTATATATGTATGATATGATATTATTATTATTATTATAAAAGTTAGCATGCATGACTCCGCCTTAAGAGGCAATCAGTTCAGGTTTGCTCTTCACCTTATGCTCCTTTATTTCTTTATTATGCTGTTGTACATGCCTTACATACTCAGTACATTGTTTGTACTGACGTCCTCTCTTTTATGGACGCTGTATTCATGACCACAGGTAGACAGGGAGACGGCGCAGACGCTTAGGAGCTTTCTCAGCAGACTTGCAGGAGCACTCCACTACTCCGGGGGTACTACTTATTAGTATATTCTTTTGTGTACATATTGGGGGCACGGCGGGGTCTTGTCCCGTCCTTATGATTTCAGTACTTCAGTTAGAGGCTCGTAGATATTTATATGTGGGTTGTAGATGTTGAGTGACTCCTTCCGTGTATATTATGTACATCATTTTTGTAGCCTCGTGGGCTTATGCATACATGCATGCTTTGGGAGATATTTGGAGATTGTTTCATGATGAATCTTGTGTTGAGGTTGATGTATGTCCAGGTTGAGTATGGTAGATAGCATGATAAGTGGTGCTCGGTGGTCGGCTCCGGGTACCCGTCATGGCTCACTAGTTGGGTCGTGACACAGCAGATTCACAAACATTCAGAGTTATCAGATTACTGAAAACATCAATAGTTCCTCAAATTTGTATAGTATATGTCAACAACATATTGTCAAGGCATAAGTGCAATCAAGAACTCTTCTCCATTCATAATCTAGAAGCACGAATCAGGTGTTAGGACGTGTTCGGTATGGGAGGAAAACATTTTCCAGAAATAAAATTCAATTTTTCCATGTTCGATTGGTCAAAATTTTTGGAAAACATCTTCTCTAGGAAAATAAGTTCCTTAAAATAGAGCAAAATGATTTCCCTAGTGGAAATAAAGCTCGAATCTAGGCCCAACGGACCCAAACAGAAAAAGACCCCAAGCCTTTGGAGGGAAATCCAATAAAAGTTCAAACCCAAACGACTTTAAGCTGAGCCATTAGCTACCTGAGGTATGTAAAAGAGACAAGTTGTTGGATTTGAAGTTTGGGGTTGATTGCAATTTTATCCTGTTTATTCATTTACGGACAAACTTTAAGTACACCAACTTCTTGTTCGGCCAGCACGAGAGTCAGTATTTGAAGTTTATGGATTTGAACTTAAATTAAACCAACACGCCACAATTTATTTTAGTTATTGGGTTCACAATTACATATTTAATCATATTTTCACTACAAATATAAGGTCTAAGTACAGACTATTGAATTCGTTCAAATACATACATAACAGTCTAAATTGTAGCTCCGTCATTTGTTCTGAAATTTAGACAAAAATCCTTTATTAATTTGTTTTCTAGTGTAATAATAATAAAAAGACATGGATTGAAAAGGTCTTTTCAGTTGGAATCTGGGCCCCGGGCCCAACTCTGGCCCAAACAGAAAAGGACCCCAAAACCTTTGGAGGGAAAACCCAATACAAATTCAAACCCAGACAACCCACCACAAATCATTTCCTTTTTACAAACAAAAAACAAAACACAAAGAGACAACATCGTGGAACAATCCTCGTAGCTGACGACGAGCAGTCCTCCATTTCCAAACCCTCAAATTTTCAGAAATTAGGGTTTGGAAATTCCCAAATGTCAGAAAGCAGCAGCGCGGAAAGCAGTCGGGGCACCGGGCCGGACTTTAACCTACCCGATGAAATACTTTCAGTTATTCCAACAGACCCATACGACCAATTAGACCTTGCCCGCAAAATCACCTCTATGGCCATCGCTTCTCGGGTCACAAATCTAGAGTCCGAAATGGGTAGGCTCCGACAAAAGCTGAACGACAAAGATCGTGTCATCCTTAATCTTGAGGATAAGGTTTCTCAGCTTGAACAAGCGTGTCACGCGACTGAATTGCGATTGAACATCACTCTCCAAGATAATGTATTATTAAGCTTTTGCTTTTCGTTTTCATTTAAAGGGGATTAGTAAAAAGATTGATTTTTTATTTGTTGCTTTTTTTTTCTTTTTGGGAATGAAAAGATGAAACTGTCGAAGGAGAGAGATAATTTGGCTTTTACAGCAAAGAAGCTTGGTCGTGACTTAGCAAAGGTTATATTTTTATTCTATTTTTCCTTTCCTTTTTGAATTTTATTTGTTTATGCTATAACCTTTCTTAGCTTTGTCTATTCTATTTTAATTTTATGGGGTTACTTTCAATTACTGATTTAGATGATTAATTCACCAGCAGGCCAACTGAAATGGGTATTCGTTGTTGTTGTAATCATAAAGTTAGTCTTACTAGGTTGAAATCAACGAGAACTAGTTAATACTCCCTCCGTCCCAATTTATGTGATATAGTTTGACTAAGCACGGAGTTTGATAAAGAAAGGAAGACTTTTGAAACTTGTGGTCTAAAACAAGCCATAAATATTTGTGTGCCTGTAAATCATTTCATTAAGGTAAAAGGGGAAGTTTTCAGTTAAATTGTTTCTAAATATAGAAATGTATCATATTTTCAAAAATATAGAAATGTATCATTGTTTTTGAGACAGAATAAAAAGGAAGGTGTATCACATAAATTGGTACAGAGGAAGTATTACTTAAAATGACCATCATAAAAATCTTGAAGGAAAAAAAGCACCATCTTTATATTTGTGGATATGTCTGGGATTGCAATGATACTGAACTTTTACTACTTGCTTAGCTGATTTGAGAAAATAATGCAATTTCACCATCATCATCCTTTTGTTCTTAGTGCCAAATTATAATTGAAAAAGCTCTAATTCGCATTCTATACATACTTCTCATTTATCCTTCTGAGCCTCCTGGAAATGACCATTTGCACTAAACTAAATGCTTGATTACATGTCTACCATCACACATTTTGGTTTAACATATTCTTGGTGTCGATTTATAAACCCGAGATAACTTTGGGGGGGGGGGGGGTGTGGAGGAGGGGAGGAATCTATGCTTCATCTTGTTCTTGGGCAACCTTCAGCAATTGGATTGGTTCGATCTTGTGTTGTATGAAATACAAGCAAGGAAACTGCTTACTAATAAGTTCATTTAAATGTTCGAAATAGAGCTCATTTCATGATAATTGTACTTTCCATGGATGGCTGTGATAATGTAATAATAAGCACATGGTTTGTGAGTTTACACAGGCAAGGGAAGAATCCTTTCCCTTTATTTCAGCTAAAATTGTTATTAACACTTGCTAACTATTGCCAGCGATTGTGAAGTGTTCCCTATATAGTCATACATAGTACTCTTAATTGAATGACGTTTGCTATCTGATATTTGCTAAATTACTACGTGTTATGTTAACTTTCAAGAAAATAGAAAAAAGAACGGAGACTTATCTTTTCTGCTTTATATGCTTTTGGTTCCTTCACAGTGCTTTTTTCCTGGTATTGGATAGTAGTCTTGTCATCCTTTTGAGGAAAGAATATTGAATGTGGAAATCATAAGCACTGTTCATCTGCTATTTTCATTTCAACTGCATAAACTTACTTCCTTTTTTGTTGAAACAGTTGGAGACCTTTAAAAGGCAATTGGTGCAGTCTTTGAGTGATGAGGACTCATCTGTAAGATTACATAGTATTCATTTTTTGGCATTTCTTTTGATAATATCATTGAGAGGGTAACCAGAACTTGTAAAAAGAAAATTTGGGTATTATCTTTAAAATAAACAGGAATGAACTTGATTTTCATTTGACTTGTAGGACAGTACAAACACTTGAGGCTCAATCTTTTCTTTTTAGAAGTTTTGTTTCCCTTTAAGATCTTCCTATTTTCTTTATCGACTATGGTGACCTTTTTTCTACCATGGCAGCAAGCCGAAACTGTTGATATTGGGACTTATGATCAATCTGTTCACAAGTCATATCCTGTAAAAGGTAACTTCAAGGTTGACTTTATTAGTCGTTCCTTGAATTTTCTTTGCTTTTCATGTTCAGGATATTATGTAACTTTAGCTGCTTTGAGCTATGGAGACCTCATGTTCTGAATTTGGTCTTCATAATTCTATCTTGCAGAGGAGGTGAATGGCTACACAGTGCATCATTCGTTCAGTGGGTCTATGGACGGCAGAGGAAGTAATGGTGATGGTATTTGATTCTACACTTTCCTTACATGATAATATTAGAATATTGTGAAAGCTGTTTAATTGTTATTCTTTTTTCTTGGATCCAGCCTCAAAGCAAGCTTTGCAAAGATTTTCCAGCCCTTACATAACACCACGGCTTACTCCAACTGACACACCAAAAATAACTTCCTCTAGTGTATCCCCGAGAAGATATTCTGCTGCAGTATCTCCTCAGACGACATCTGGCAGCAACTCTCCAACAATCCCGCAATTTCAACGCCGAGTTTCAATGTCATCATTCTATCCTTCGAGTCAACAGTCCTCAGCAGCTAACTCTCCTCCAAGGGCACGGCCAAAACCAGGTTTGCAAGAGCTGTTTTTTTTTTTTCTTTCCAAATTTCCTTGTATAAGCTATGCAAATGTTACTGCTTTAGGTCTGCACTTCTGTCGTTGCACACATATGTAGTCATTCTTCATGTGAGATGCAAACTTGTGTTGCGTCTAATATTTACACGATTTTGTTTACATGTAAGAATGATTCTATATGTGCGTAACGACATGTTCGGCTGCCTTTTCTAGCTAATATCGTTTCCATTTGGACAAATTATTGTAGTATTGATTAGTTCATGTGTGTGAATTGTAAGCTCAAACTCCTCGAGCAGATGGAAAGGAGTTCTTCCGTCAAGCCAGGTATCTAATTTTTGACTTTGTTCTGTTTAATTTTTCGAGTAAAAGATCTTTCACCTGATGATCATCATGTGTTGATTCAGGAGTCGTCTGTCATATGAGCAGTTCAGTGCGTTTCTGGCAAACATAAAGGAATTAAATGCTCAAAAGCAATCTCGTGAGGTGATAAATATAATATATTGGAATACCCTATGATTACCTTGTACTTGTTTAGTTTAATTTCTAAATGCTTTTATGCTTTTCCTTTTTGCTCATTTTAATATTTCAGGAAACTCTGAAAAAGGCAGAAGAGATTTTTGGAACGGATAACAAAGATCTCTACCTATCATTCCAAGGGATGCTTAACCGCGGTGTTCGTTAAAAGTACAGAAAACCTTGGTTTTTATTTCCCATCTTATGGTAGCTTAAAATTTAACAGAAGTCTTGCCTTAGTGGCTGTTGTTTTGCATGTGTCTAAAGTTGAGCTGAAGGCATTTGAAACTCTCGAGCTATGGTGCAACTTGATGTGCAGGATTGCTAAGCATCAGCTGAGAAATATTTTGTGCTGCAACCTTCTAGAAATTCAAACAATTGGGATTGGTGCAGATTATGCTAGCTGATGAGTCAATGATCTCAAGTTTAATTTTTTATACTAGTTCGTGGATGCATGCTGTAAATTATTCCCTTCTTTTTCTCTCATTTCAGTTTTTCATTTTGGATATTTACCATTACGTGTGGCACATCTGACAGGAGCGAGTGGTGCCAGCAGATGGAAGTTGAATCAACTTGTGAGTTGGATTTCCTTCTGTTGATGCTCTCTCTCTTTCATTTGCACGCGTATTGGTATGTATTTGTTCTGCTACTTAACTTTCAGCAGCTAGCAACTCCCTTCTCTGGAGAAATGACTATCTGCTGTTATTGCACATGACTGATATCATCCGAACTTTAATATGTAAGTTGAAGGGTATGCTATTGATGTTTAGCATCCAGAACTAGCAAACCAAAACTCTGATTGTTGTAGTTGTATCTACTGTAAGAATCTAATACAACGCACTATCAGTTTAGAAGTATGTGATTGAATGGCAGGATCTCTTTTCATATCTGAACTTTTATGGTTGGTTGGTACTTCTCAATTTTTTTCTCCTCACTTTCGTCTAACTACAGCAAACACAAAATATTTAAGTTAAAAAATAATTCAATCCCAAGCTTAGTGAAATGAAAAAGTTAACATAGTTGCATGTGGCTAGAAAAGCAGTCTATCCTACTTTTTCACAATAGGATAATCATGCCTTGATAATAGCGTGCAAAGAATTGGAACATGTAGATCAAAGTTTGGACAAATCGAAGAACCAAAGAATCTCAGATTCTCAATATTGCTTTGCTAAGGAAAACAAAAGCTCGTGCCATGTTGAACAAGAATACTGCTGTACGATTTCTGTTGATCGTCTTTACCAAAAGAAAGGTGGTACTTTTTTAAGATCACTTTTAAATCAATGGATAACCCAAAATCTGCAGCGATCTTATAAATACAAGCTTTCTTCCTTTTTATTGTTCAAAGAATGAAAGGAATAAAGACATGTACTCCATCAATAAGCAATGATAGGACGTATTGACTTGGCCCAGTAAGCAGGACTAAGGTCTGAATTCTATAATATAGCGCAGATTGATTGGCGACGCAAAGAGCTTTAATTGGATAAATAAGAGGAACATGTTCCTAAGTCATAAAAAAGAGAAAAAATTTATTTTCTCTGATCTGGGATTGATGCGCTGCCTAGTATTCATCAGTTACGGCTGAAGGAGGGACAAAAGCTTGTCAAAGAGTCAAATCGAAAGGGATCAAATCCTTGTGGGTCGGCTAGTTCTCTTGAGCTAAGATTGAATGGCACTTGTAGTTTGAAGTACATGATTGCATGATTAATGAATATCGAAAATATTTTTACGAGAATGAGTTATACAAAGAGCATATATATGGCTAGGCAATTTGGAGCATTACTGGTCCCAATTCTCAACTTGTTCAAATTGAGACTCGTCTTCATTTTGTCTATAGGATATGGTTAGTCCTTAAATCCTAGCACCTGATACTTGGACCTTTTCACTTTTGGTATCGGAATTTTTTTACTGTATGCTTTTTGCGGAAAATAGGCTGGTAAAGAGAGAAACATTTTTCCTCTCTTGTTTATTTTGTTTTCTATTTTGCTAATTTTTGTTATTGGGAACAGATTCTTATATCCATGTTGATGCCTTTCTAAGATTACATACACATGTTATTGTTCCCCTTTAACTATTTGAGTGTTAGTATTACATACATTAAATGACAACTGTTTTCCTACAGCTTCATTTTACAGAGAGAACCCTATAACTAATTGTCCAAATCCGACAACACATAGAGATGACTTAGGCCTCATTTGTTTACATCTGATGATAATAGTCGGGTTTTTAATTATTCAGCTATCAATCGTTAAGTGTGTTTCTGAATTTCAATTCTTCAAATCTCAATTAATAAGTGCTTTTGTTTTTTACATTCTATTTTACAACCACTTAATGAATGAATAAATTTAAATGGTTAAGAATTTCTATAAAGATGACGTTTCATCCCTATTTTATCATTTTGTTGCTAATCGCCGCCTCCGTCACTAGCCATTATCAACAACCACCACTCTCACAAGGAACAACAGTCGCACGCCTAATCACCACAATTAGTTACCATTACTAGCAATCATTTACAATCATCACTACCAACACTACAAGAAAGTATAGAAATGGCAACAACTCTTGGCAACAAAAATATTGTTGACAAAATTCAATATTTGGCAACAACTTAGTTTTATTGTTGGCATATATGATGAAACTTTTAAATATGAACTTTTTTTTGCTGCCAAACAATTCAATTTTGTTGCCATACATTGATTATTCTTGCAAAAAATACTTTTGGCAACAACAAAAATGTTGTTGCACGTCGTTGCAATAACAACTGATGGGAAAAGTTTATGCAACAAAAAAAAAAATATATATATATATATATAGTTGCCAAAACTACTTTTTGCAACAATAGTCAATACTATGGCAACAAAAAAATTGGCAAATATCTTCTTTCTTGTAGTGCAACCACCATTATCACAACAACCACCACCATCAACTACCACTATATGTATATATAGCCAACTATCCGTATCAATCATTGCCACACCATTAATTGTCGCTATCATTCACCACAATTATCACCATCTTTCACCACAACTAATATCATGCATATACGAATATTAAGATGTTGTATTAAGATTTGAAATGATCCTAATTATTCATTATTTAGATTTTAATACATCTTAATGTCCAATCGTGTCTTTAATTAGATTCAGACATCTTAATCTTAATATACACATTTTAATATTCATTTGATTCGGAAGTCTTAATTTAAAATAACCAAATGAGAACTTAGTCTAATGCCATGCAGATTAGGTGAATGCTCCTACGTAAAAAGAGGAAATGAACACCAAAGTCATGAACATGTACAGTATTAAATCGAATGATAGTAACCAAAATCAAAAGAAAGGCATATAAAAAAGAAGTTTGTGCATGATGATAGGTATATATTGTACGTTCATAAATCTTGGTCTAGACCCATGTGTTAGATTCTAAGGCTATAGAATAGGTCAGATCTTTCACTAGTTAGAAGCAAAATTAGTGCTAAGTTTTTCAACAGCATCAGAATAGTAACCACATGAACCCCTCTTGTTTGGTCTTCGCCTTTCTGTTTCTTGAGTTGCCCAAGGATTCCTTTTCAACACTAACTATATAGTATTTTATTTTGGTGTTCCATCATCATCACTAACACATTTGCCCTAGCTGGCCACCCGCTTTCAATTTTTTATTTTTTTTATTTTTTATTTTTAATTGACCACCTTTTGTACAATAACAAATTGATACCTTAATGGAATTTTTATGCAGCTTATATATATGTTGCTTATTAACACAAAGCTTTAATGAGACATTTCGAATTATAACTATACACAACATGCTTCAAACAAGAAGAATTATTTACTATTCGTGAATAATTTATAAATAGCATAAAATTGGAAGAAAATGAAAATTTAGTAGATATGAGAAGAATCTTTTTCTTTTTCTCCCTTGGATAAAAGGTTATACCCCACTATTTGAATTAGCTAGTACTGTAGCAAAACATGAATGTGTTCAAATCAATGTCACTATAATAATTAAGCTGTGTTTGGGGATAATATTATATGGAACCCTTTGAACCATAAACGCATCAAATAGAATCATGGACGTGAATACGTTTAAATTAGAAGCCGTATTAGAAGGTAATAAAAGTTATATATATGCATGCATGCATGCTACAATTTGTAGGTCAGCAATTAGATTAGACAATAGCTTTATAGTAATATGTGAATAAAAATCTAAGCCATTCTTATTTTGTCCCTTTTGAATTTTAAATTTCTTCAGGAAAATTAAGTTGTTGAGATGTGTGACTATCTTATTTAAAAACTTAGTTGTTAGAGAGAGCACAATTTTATTTATTTAATTATGTATTCACTAGAAGGAAATGAGGAAGTAAATCGTTTTTTATATAGAAAGTTCATTTAGTTAGCAGAGACCTCCTATGTGTTATACACTATAAATCATAAACTAAAAATGGAAAACGTCGGCTAGCATAATTCATAAACAAAACTTATATATCATTCAGATATGTCAAGCTGAGACGTGGTACATATAATTAGGAATAAATAAATAAAAAAATTGGAAATTAGAAGAAGGAAAAAGAGAATTTTGCTGCCACAACCTCGCTAGTGAGTTCTGCTACTGCTCAAAAGTACTTTTAATTCTTGGCCAAACTCCACAATTTTTTTAAAAAATTGGGGGAAAAAAATATTTTCGACTTCCCAAAAACTTGATCAAACATAATATAAATCATAAACTAAAATTGAAATAGTTGGCAAACATAATTCATAAATAAACTTATAGATTACTCAGATATGTCAAGCTCTAACGTGGTATATTATTCAGGAATATAATAAACAAAATTAAAAAAACGAACAAACTGGAAATTAGAAAAAGTAAAGAGACGAGAAACAAAGAGAATACAGCTAGAGCAACTTGCCAAAAAGCTTTAATATCTATAAATAGTTAAGAGCACAAATCCATATTGACAATCCAAGCCAAAATTGACACTCACACATTAAAAACATCACTATAGTCTTAACCAAATTATACATTTCTTCAATCAATGGCTTTCACTCCTCATGAATACGACGGTCACAGCCTCTTTTCCAATGAATTCATCAATTCTTCTCTTATTAATAATCCTCTCCCAGGCGCAAATAATACTAGCACCTTACCAATTTGCACGTCTTCACAAGCAAATTTAATAACCTCCAGCTCTCTTTATGATCACAACAATGAGCAGCTACTCAATATTAATTCACTGGCTCATGATCATTATGTGCCACCATCAATTTCAATGATGCCCTGGTTCCCGGAGAGGCTAGGGGTTTCGGACATGACGGTGCCGGTGCTACTACCTGCGTCGTCTAATTCGAGCGACTATTCTTTTAATAGTACTACTCATCATCAGGTTTATAGGGTCGACAATAACAACAACAATAATAATAATGGATGCAGCGGCCAACACGAGGGTACTTGTGAATCTTGGGATGAAACTACTGATCATGGATTTGAATCCAACTTCTGGTCCCCTTGTCCTCTCACTACCTCCAACAATTGGGTACATTTTCAAACATCCCTCGCCGTTTTTTCCCTGTATTTTATTAAAGTGTGTGATCAACTCATCCACATATTTAAACCGTTACACAAAGCATATCTTTATTTACTTAATATGTCTTCAGCACAGCACCTCACAAGTGAGCTTGATACATTTTCATGAGTGTGAAACGTCTTTTCATACTCAGAAGTCAGAACCCAAGGCCTCTACTGATACCATGTTGATTAAAGTGTCTAATCAACTGACCTTCTAAAAGTTTTAGCTATTAATTAAAGAGAACATATTTTTATTTACTTAATGTATATATAGTCAACAAATTCTGTCATGAATTACCCACAAAATAGCTAGTGTAACATTTTGTGCATGGAAAGTAAGAAAAGTCAAAAAAAAAAAAAAAAAAAAAAAAAAGACTTAGCTGAGGATGTTAGATTCCACATCGGAAATTGGTTGTGGACATGTTTCGGCCTTATATATTCTTGGATAATCCTCACCTCATGAATTGCTTTTTCGAAATTGAGTTAGACACAGGATCAATTATTTTTAACAGACTATCTAAAACATACTCAGATACATATATAGTAACTCAAATGCATTAAATTGTTGTTCTTAGGGGGCTCGAAGGGAAACAAGTCCAAAAATCAAAGAAGCACCGGCGATGAAGATCGGCAGGTATTCAGAAGAGGAGAGAAAGGACAGAATTCTCCGATATCTGAAGAAAAGAAATCAGAGGAATTTCAACAAAACTATTAAGGTCTCTCTTTCTTTTTGTTTATGCATACCGTTATTGTAAATATTTTATATTATCAGGTTAACATATCATATTTTTAAGATTTCAGATTTTACATTTTAAGGAAGGCTTATATGTTGATATTATTTGGATGACCAGATGGTGTAAAAAACTTAAACTGTATATATTACATTTTTTTTAATATAGTTTTATATGAATGACAGTACTTAAATTGAATAATCTTGGCGTGCATGCAGTATGCTTGTCGCAAAACACTAGCGGACAAACGTGTTCGAGTTCGTGGAAGATTTGCTAAGAATAATGAAGCCTGCGATGATGAGGTCCTCATGAAGGGGAATGTTAATTTTCATGGAGACAAGGATATTTGCTACGATAATCATTTAATCCAGGTTAATTTAATTTAATATTTTTATTTAACTTAATGATTAACTTTCCCTTAAATGTTTGCCCGAGTCTGATGAAGTTTCTGGTAATTTGCAGATGAAACATGGTGATCATTATAATGAGGAGAATTGGTTAGAAGAGGCAATTATCACAAACCTTATGTATAATATACCTTATATAGGCAGCTCCTATGATGGAGGAATGTCAGTCGAACGTTTCATGAGCTGATATCACTTCAGCAATTTGTTTATTACTACTTAAGTCACTAATTTATTATAAAGTTGATGTACTAATTATTTCTGAATATTTAAGGTCCACTTTTTTTAATAAAAACTGTTCCTCCGCCTCAAAGAGTGATAGCATAAAAAATAGTCTCTCTTTTTGACACAGTAATAACAATACTATACCAACTGGCTATATAGTACATTTTTACTAATGAATGCGTGGATTCATATATACACTGCCTACACCACGCCCTCTGGCCAGTGTGGCCTTTTTCCTAATCTTGCATGAACGTAAAATGCTTCGTGCATCCCGCTCTCCTTTTATGATCTCGATGATGCTCACTCTATACATAATTAAAGGGCCTCAAATAATTGATGGACAACGTTATTCTCTGCGTAGAAGGTATTTTGTAGATTAAATAGTCGAGGTGTGCAACACCATAGTTATTAAAAAGGTTTTGTGAAATTATTGTAGGGACTCTAATTGGCTATTTTATTTAGTTCTAAAGCTCTCAGAGCATATGCACATCTTCATCAACCGAATTAAAACTGTATTATCCTAATTATTAAGCGAAACTAAAAAGGCTGCTGCCTTTATTAATCAGTTATAGCTATTGTGTACTTGTGGTCCAAATATATAGTTGATTATCATAAAATGTAGCAAGTAAATTACAAAGAAAAGCTTAGAATCTAATAAAAAGTTTCATTACCTTAAAGAATCAAAACACCTCTTTTCAACGTTAGCATCAATGCTCTATCCAGCGATTATTGGCAGTTACTTTTGTAAGGTACCGTTATAGCATCTTGTGGTACTTAACAAGAAAGACAATCATCATTATAACGTTGAAAGGTAGAATTTAGACTATTTATTCCATCTTGCTTTCTTTGAAAAAGATGTACAAGCTAAGCTTGATAAAGAGAAAGCTAGCTTGGATAACGGCGAATAATTCTAATTTCTTTGGACATATATATTAAGTACAAATTATATGAATAGCTATCTAAGGGGCTGATATGGTGTTTTGTTCTTTATTCTCCTGCAACAGATTTTAGATTAGGAAGCATTTTCAGGTGACCGTGCATGCGACAAACAACAAGTAGCTAGTTTAATTCTCAAGTTTATTACACCCCCGGCTGGAACTTTTGGGGTTCACACCAAAGAAATACTAAGTGATTTTAATTTATATACATCGATATTATTGAACAAAAAAATATATATCTTAGATTAACTAATTAAAATTGCATGGATTTGCAGATAACGCTTTATAAGAAGTATTGGGCTTTATAATCTTGAAAATAAGGCGGGTCATCTGCTATAACATATAAAGGTCACCGTTAAGTTAGTATATAAATTCCTTACACTCGTTGTATATAAGTTAAGCTCGTAGTATTGATCTGTGTTAGTGGAGGCCTGGAGGGTGTGTTTGGTACGATGAAAATATTTTTCTGAAAACATTTTGCAGAAGAAATTGCTCGTCTCACTATCCAATCTTCAAAGGGTAAAGGCATCACTCAAACTAATCATACTAAAAAAGAATATATTTTTGTGCTAAAATAAGAAAGCAACCGTTTTCAGTAGCACAAAATATTTGGTTGACCATTGTTTTTGACGTTTCTTTAACGGCCTTAATTTGCATTTCTATACGAGCTAAATAAATATTACACTAGAAGTATAGTTATGGTTAGGGGCGAAGGAGGAATTTTAGAGTTCATCATCTATTATATGTATGTCAAAAAATATTTAACTTGCATATACAAGATTATTTTCCGCAAAGGCGATTCAAATGAACCCTCTTTCGTCCCTAGTCATGATCAGTCGTGTTTGCGTCAAACGAAGAAGATTAAATCACAATCCGAAAGAATTTGTTCTTTGAGCCCATCGATCTCTTGATTTTACGTCTGAAAATGAAATAGACCTAACGGGAGGTCAAAATGAAGCTAACTAAATCAACATCTCTGCGTTATTGACATTATAAGATACAAGGACGACAAAGGAAATAATATAGGCACACCTAGGCCAAGAAAATAGGGGTCACAAGTATGCATTCTTCCAATCGTAAGAAAGCACTAAAATTGAAGTGAACCCATTATCAATGAAGTATTCCAATCATGCACTACAAACAAATGGGTAATTTGCGGAGGTTGAAAGTTATAATTCGCGAAGGTTTTACCATTCGCTAGTTACTAAAAGAGGCTAAAACCTCCGCGAATTGCAACTTTCAACTTCCACAAATTACCCCTTTTTTTGTAGTGTAAACACCTTCCAAGTCTTCAAACCCCACTCATTAATTAATTGAGTTTTAAGTTTTATTATACACAATCATCCAAATAAAATCTATAGGCAAGCCTTCTTAAAATTAGGGCAAAACGAAGCCAGAATTTTGAGTTCTTAATTTCAAGAAAAGTAAATAAAATCTATAAGTGATAGAAACTAAGAGTCCACCAAATAGTATAGAGAACCAGGTTCTCTATCCGTTTCCTCGAGTACACAACAGAAAGTAAATGAGACGAGATATTTACGTAGAAAACTCCTTACTCAAGAGATTAAAAACCACGACCCACCGGAGTAGGATTTCAACTTTACTAACTGAGTAACTTTCAAATTACAACCTTTGCAACCTAGGAATTAAAACTCTTAATCCCTCACCCCTTACAATAACTCTATTGTAAGCTACAACACTTGACTAACGCTAGCCAAGTAACCAACTACCCTTGACTAACTCTAGCCAAGAAAACAGCTGCCTTTGACTAACTCTAGCCATGACAACAAAATAACAAAGGTTGAGAAATTTCCTACAGTGACACTTCTTGAAAGTAGTGTAGGATTACAAATGGAGAACGAAAAGACAAAAGATTTAACAAACCTAGGACTTAAGACATCTTCAGTTGTTGGGATATGGTCCTTGAGTTTCACTACAAGAAAAAATATATTTGGCAACAATTTTTTTTTTTTTGTTGCCATAGATTGATTATTGTTGCAAAAAGTACTTTTGGCAACAAAAAAAAATATTTTGTTGCATGAACTTTTCCCAACGGCTGTTATTGCAACAACGTGCAACAATTTTTTTTTTGTTGCCAAAAGTACTTTTTGCAACAATAATCAATACTATGACAACAAAATTAAATTCTTCGGCAACTAAAAAATCATTTGCCAACAATAAAATTAAGTTGTTGCCAAATATAAAACTTTTTATTACGATTTCTATACTTTCTTGTAGTGTTTGATGAAGCTTTTGTTCTTGAGAGCACCTTGATGAAACTTTTAATCAGAAAAAGATATTCTCTCAAGTGTAGCTAGCCGCCGCTGCTCTCTAGGTGCTCTCAAGAACAAAAGCTTCATCAAACTCAAGGACTAGATCCCAACAACTAAAGATGTCTAAAGTCCTAGGTTTGTTAAGTCTTTTGTCTTTTCGTTCTCCATTTGTAATCCTACACTACTTTCAAGAAGTGTCATTGTAGGAAGTCTCTCAACCTTTATTATTTTGTTGTCTTGGCTAGAGTTAGTCAAAGGCAGTAGTTTTCTTGGCTAGAGTTAGTCAAGGGTAGTTGGTTACTTAGCTAGAGTTAGTCAAGTGTTGTAGCTTACAATAGAGTTATTGTAAGGGGTGGGGGATTAAGAGTTTTACTTCCTAGGTTGCAAAGGTTGTAATCTGAAAGTTGCTCAGTTAGTGAAGTTGAAATCCTACTCCCGTGGGTCGTGGTTTTTAATCTCTTGAGCAAGGAGTTTTCCACGTAAATATATCGTCTCATTTACTTTCTATTGTGTACTCGAGGGAACAATAGAGAACCTGATTCTCTATATTGTTTGGTGAACTCTTAATTTCTATCACTTACTTATAGATTTTATTTACTTTTCTCAAAATTAAGAACTCAAAATTCTGGTTTCGTTTTGCCCTCATTTTAAAAATGATTGGCTATAGATTTTATTTGGATGATTGTGTATAATAAAACTTAAAACTCAATTAATTACTGAGTGGGGTTTGAAGACTTGGAAGGTGTTGATTGGAACACTTCATTGATAATGGGTTCACTTCAATTTTAGTGCTTTCTTACGATTGGAAGAATGCATACTTGTGATCCCCATCTTGGCCTAGGTGTGCCTATATTATTTTCTTTGTCGTCCTAGCTAGTATCTTATAATGTCCAATAACGCAGAGATGTTGAGTTAGCTCCATTTTGACCTCCCATTAGGTCTATTTCATTTTCAAACGTAAAATCAAGAGATCGATGGAACAAATTCTTTCGGATTGTGATTTAATCAGTTTCGTTTGACGCAAACACGACTGATCGTGACTAGGGACGAAAGAGGGCTCATTTGAATCACCTTTTCGGAAAATGATGTTGTATATACAAGTTAAATATTTTTTGACATACATATAATAGATGATGAACTCTAAAATTCTTCCTTCGCCCCTGACCATAACTATACTTCTAGTGTAATATTTATTTAGCTCGTATAGAAATGCAAATTAAGGCCGTTAAAGAAACATCAAAAACACCCGTCAACAGAATATTTTGTGCTACTGAAAATGGTTGCTTTCTTATTTTAGCAAAAAAAATATATTCATTTTTGGGTTAAACCTTATAACATGTTGTATATATATTGGGGAGCATGTGAGAAGCATATATGTGGCCATAGATAGGGACATTTCATCTTTTGATATTGGCCTTTAGCTACAGGTTTGGCCTTTAGCAAAGCTCAAAGAAGCTGCCGTATCTTCTGCATTTTAATAAGTCGAACGATGGTCGAATGTGCCTTTACAACTATAGTATAGTGCGTTGACTGTACGACACTAAAGGGACCTGATTGAGAACCTGGTCCCTCAAGTGTTTGTCAAATCATCAAAACACAAAATGGCATACCTTATCAGTAAGCCTCCTTAAAATGTGGACAAAATGAAGCCAGAATTTTGAGTTTATGAATTCTTAATTTTAAGAGAGGTGGCTTGCTGATTATAATAGATAAACTATTTTTACATATTAAGTGAATTTTTTTAACACAAGTACAAAATTTTGACTAAATCAACTAGGCATGCCAAAGCCGATAGCTTTTTTTTCTAGTTCCGCCCTTGGATATGAGATGTGAAATCTTGAAATAAGATATGTTACTTGCTGCAACAGATAAAGTATATTACTTAAACTCTTGATTAGTCACTGGGAAAAAGAAAAAGGACAAAAAGAAGAAGAAGTTGATAGTGCTTATTTTAGTACCTTTCTAGTAAAATTCGATTCATCACTCATAGGCTATCATGTAGGGCCTCAAAATTGCAGCGGAACACAATCTAGTCCCTCTAGAGATCAACTCAGACTCAACTGAGGTAATTAAAATGATTAACGAGGGACACTTGCCTTACAATTTTATTATTTTTTAATACAGGTGCTTAATGAGAGGGTTGGAACATCCGGAGCTAAGGCATAGCTTGAGTGAGTAGAACAAGGTGGCAGATCTTTTGGCCAAGGAGGGAGGGAAGCAACAGTTTTTTGAAGAAATGAAAATTTTAGTAGTACCTCCTGTGTTTGTAGGAAATGTGTTTTGGACAGAAAAAATTGGAACTGTTTTTGAAAGATCTGTATCTTTCTGTACCACCCATGGAAGTGGTTTTACCGAACAACTAAATGGCTCCAATGCCATTAACGCTGATGTAACTATTAAGTAGGTATATGTGAATATATCAGTAGTATCTTTTCAAATATATATATATATATATATATATATATATATATTGGCGACGAATGGTAGAAACAAGGAATTAGAGGAAGGTCATTTTCAAGGTGCGCAACATGACCAAAATTAAAATGATTACAAAAGTAACCAAAATGTGACCAGAAAAACCAAATTACTCTTTGAGTGTCCTTTGAAGTAAAGAGAAGGTTATATTAACTAGTCCATCTCTTGGTGGAATCAAATGATAAACAGCTATAGTTATAACATGATAGCCTACTTTATCTTTGAGTACTCCATGATATAACTTTCTCATGAACTGTGGCTGAAAATGGATAAGCTATTTGCATGGCAATCAACATCATATCAAACTTCAATATCTATGAGAATAAGAGAGGATAAGTTATTTTCCCCTAAGATTTGTCGGTGATATTAACAGCCATATATACATGAAAGACAATATGCAGCCACATCTTCATAATCTCCATGCTTTTGGCAATTGGTTTGTTAGCTCGAGTACTATTGGAACAAGGTTGGCAATAAGTTGACCCTGATTTTGTTTATATTCCGAATTGGCCGGGAAGGTGGGGACTGTTTTTGGAAAGCTAGATTCTTCATGATGATAACTTTGACTATTGTATGTGGAGTAGTTAATTTCTCTCTTTTAGTACTACTTCTCTGGCCATATAGTTTTACTGTCATTCTACCCAAGAATTAATTAGTACACCCATATGCCATATATATAGTTTTTCATAATTCCTCATCAGTTAGTGCTGCAAATTAAGTGCACACATATCCTATTCGGAAAAGAGTCAAATTTATCCTTCAAGTATGATTTATAGATTAAATTTGCTTCCATTAGAGTTAGGGGTTAAATTTGCCCATTCCGTTAACATACTTGTTAAAATTGCCCTTATTATGAATGGAAGTATGGTTAGGAACTATACTCTGGATTAAAAGCGCCATATGTGCTAATGTGTGTAAATAAATATGTTTTTCCTTTAAATCTTAGTGGTTTGTATTTTTTTTTTTATTTTTTATAGAAAACCGTCTGCCCTCCACCGTCGTCCACCGCCGCCGGTTAATTTACTAAAAAATAACTCATTACTTCTCAACTTTTTTACCCAAATACCCCCATCTGTCTCAAAAGACACAGGGACGTGAGCTTGAGCAGCTAGGCTATAAATCTCGTCAGGAAGGATAATGTCGAGCCAACGACGAAGAGAATTAGCGTCGGAGAGATCAGCGTAATGGAGTTTCATTTTGGCTTTGTATGTGTTACGGGGATCAATGTATATAGTTTTAGTTAATGAGGAATTCAGTGAGATAAGAACCATCTTGGCCTGTAATGCCAGTGATCAATGCAATTTTGGATCTAGAGCTGCCATTTTTGAGATCAGGTGTTTAGAGCCTGTATAGTCAAGTTATAGCAGGAGTTTAGATGGAGAAGTAATGGGTTTGGATAAAAAAGTTGGAAAGTAAGGAGTTGCTTTTTAGTAAATTAACCGGCGGCGGTGGACAACGGTGGAGGGCAGTGGACGGCGATGACAGTGGCAAAGAAGAAGAAGAAGAAGAAAGGGAAGTGGTGGTTTGATGGAGAAGAAGATTATGTATTGTATTATTTTTTTTATAAAAACAAAAAGAAAATACAAACCACTAAGATTTAAAGGAAAAATAAATTTATTTACACACATTGTACCTGTGGGTGATAAAGAAATTCTAAATACTTTCATCCATAATAAGGGCAATTTTAATAAGCATGTTAACGGTAGGGGCAAATTTGACCCCTAACTCTAACTGAGAGCAAATTTAATCTATAAACCATACTTGTAGGGTAAATTTGACCCTTTTCCTTATCCTATTTGACGGCGTCATTTAATTTGCGCCTTTAAATTATTTTGTACGTGTATTTACTTTAAAATAACTTCAGACATATACGGTGTCTGAAGTTAGTCTTAGCAATACAAGTGCACACATATCCTATTTGACGCCGTCATTTAATTTGTGCCTTTAAATTATTTTATACGTGTATTTACTTTAAAATAACTTCAGACATATACGGTGTCTAAAGTTAGTCTTAGCAATATAGCTGAAGTTCAACCATTTTTGTTTGAACTTTAGTCAGCCATAAATTCAGTCATATATGACTGAAGTTCGGTTATTTTTGTCTGACTTCAAACATTTTTACTTAAACTTCATCTAATGTGCATAAACTCCAAGAAGGCATTTCCAACCGAAACTTCACCTGTCGCAGAACCGTAACCCATCAAAATGACTCAACTTCAATCATATGTCTAAAGTGAATATATGTACAAAAACTTTTTTTAAAAAAAAATGAATACAAATTAGATAACGGTATCAAAACAAGTTTGTCTCTCGAAATTGTTACGTTTAATTTGTTTCCACATGACCCAAAAGTCAATGCCATCAAATATGACATTTAAAACGACACATGGACGGTATTATTGTTTGATTTTTGTTGGGAAGACTTATGGGCCAGAGCAACCCAAGTACGTAACAATTAAGAATCAACAACAATCATCAATTATTGGCTATCCAGGACAAGTGCTTGCTTCAGTGGTTCAACA
Source organism: Lycium ferocissimum (assembly GCF_029784015.1). NCBI lineage: Eukaryota > Viridiplantae > Streptophyta > Magnoliopsida > Solanales > Solanaceae > Lycium > Lycium ferocissimum. The sequence goes on along the minus strand of NC_081352.1, from coordinate 32,163,968 downwards.
CTTCTATCATTAACCAATAGGTTGAGAATTTGAATCACGTCGATTGATAAGTGGAAACACTATTGATCGATCTTCCTGATGGGGTGCGGTGGGAAAAGAAAAGACTATACGTAATATTTATTTCACTGGTAAATATAGGTAATTAAAATGGTATTTTCAAATTATTTAAAGTTTAACACACACTTTAAAAAAGGTATTATCTGTTTATCTTCTTCTTCTCCTTCTCGATTTTCGCTTCTTGTGTGTTTCTTATATATCTTATTATTCTTCTTATTGTCCATCTCAATTAGGATTTTCACTCGCAACCAAATGTGGCTCTCAAAGCATATAAGCTTGTTATCTTATTCTTATACAGGAGCATCATTGAAATTTGAACTAAATTATGTAAACTTAAAGACACGGAGTTCTAAAGTTTGAACTGTGGAATTCATATTCTTAAGAACAAAATTTCATGGCCATATCCATTGTTTTAATTAGTCACGAAATCATAACAAAACTAAATCAAATAACTCAGTATTGCTGTTGTTCCTTACTTATTTTCCCTATTATTTCTTCTTCCCCGATAGCCTGAATTTGGAACCACAACAATTCATCATCAACATACAAGCGTGAAGTTTGAACTAGACAGTTCGAACGTCAGATCACATGTATTTCACGACACTAAAGCTGAAATCTCAAAGTTAAAACTGAAAAATTTAATTGAACTTAAGGACATAGTGTCCTAAGTTTTAAACTGAAAAATCATGACATAATATCTTGAAATTTTATATTGAAAAAACTGAACTTAAAAGGACAATTCTCTAAAGCTTTGAACTTAAAAATTGAACTTGTGGACATATCGTCCTGAAATTTTAAGGAAGTAGAGAAGAAGAAAATACAATATTTACAAGCTTTTAAATTATATCCAATATTAAATAATTAGTAAGCGAAGGCTAAGACTTAAATAGCGGTGCTAAAAATGGCTACGTGGGAAAGAAAGTCTCCAAAACCACGCAACTTGTGATCCAATTATATCAGTACAAGAATTGGGCTGCATTTTGTCAAACAAACAATAGCCCATTTACAAAGGAGACAGTTGGTAGCGGTTGCTATTTCCTATATTTGACTTCATCTTAATATCTTATACTAGTAGCTAAATTTCATTTTCATTTGAATGTTCCGTACTTGAATCTCGTAGAGTGCTGCAAAATGAACACCGAATTGGAGAAACAGCAATTTTTGAAGGAATTTGGAAGTGATTATGGTTATCCAAATTCCCCCAAAAACATTGATGAAATTAGAGCTACTGAATTTAAGCGCTTAAACGGTAAGATTTTAATTTTTCACCTTCCATTTGCAAAGTTAAAATTTATACTAGTGGAAAAAAGAAGATGATATCATAATTTTGTTGAATAAGTATCAAATTTGACGTTGACTATACATTTGTTTGTAGATACGGTATACTTGGATCATGCTGGGGCGACTCTATATTCTGAGTCTCAAATGGAAGCTGTTTTTAAGGACCTTAATACTACTGTTTTTGGAAATCCTCGTATCCTTGCAAATTTCAATTACCTTTGCCTTTATAGAATTGCGTTTGGATTAAAGTGTTTTGTTTTAAGTGCTTGACTTTTTTTTAAGTATAGCTAAGTAGTTCATTCATCATACTTGTAGTCGTAGTATTACTCTTGTAGTTTTGCGTCCTTTAATTTCTGTTATTATCTGTTGTTTCTTGGACTTCGATTATCGTATCATTTTGTGGCAGTTATGTTATTGTTCTTTCTTTTTTTTTTTTTGTATCATTTTGTGGCAGTTATGTTATTGTTCTTTCTTTTTTTCAGACTGATTTTTGTTATTATCTGTTGTTTCTTTAATTCTGTTATTTCTTTTTCTGGATTGTTTTTGTTTGCTTTCTTTGAGCCGAGGGTCTATCGAAAACAACCTTTCTACCTCCCAAGGTAGGGGTAAGGTCTAGGTACACTCCACCCTTCCCAGACCCCACTTGTGGGATTACAGTGGGTATGTTGTTGTTGTTGTTGTAGCTAAGTATTTCATCTTCTTTTTTAAAGTCTCTATGGAGGTTACCTAATATTAGAAGTTTATATGTTGGACTCTGCATTTATTTACTCCAGATAAAATTTTGACCTTTTTTTTGACTGGCTATTCAATTCCTTAATTCTGTGAAAAATAATAGATAGCCAGAGCAGTTGTAGTTTGGCTAGCGAGGACATTGTTGGGAGAGCACGACAACAGGTAAACATCTTCTCTTGCACATTTTATTTTGGTTGTATTGTTATTATTATTAGTCCACAATACTCTGCACATATATATTGATGTTTGCTATCAAGTGATTGATACTATCTGAATGTTAAGCAATCAAGTACAAGCACCACAATGTTGTGGGGAGGTGTTAATTCTAAACAAATGCACTTGTTTGTCGATGTCATTTTAATGAGAGCTCGTAAATTCCCTCTTCTATATGTTCTCTCATATTCAGTGTTACGCATGTGATAATGTTGCGGTTATTTCACTTTCTTTTATCATTGCATTACGGCTCTGTTCAGGTCCTTAATTTCTTCAATGCATCACCAAGAGAATATAGCTGTATATTCACTTCTGGGGCAACGGCTGCACTAAAGCTTGTTGGGGAGACCTTCCCATGGAGCAGTACCAGCAGTTTTATGTATTCAATGGAGAATCATAACAGCGTCCTTGGGATTAGGGAGTATCCTGAATGGATTAAACCTTACCTCAAATTTTGTCTGCAGAGTGCTGATGTCAATTGATTTTTTAGGAAAGCTGTCCCTCTTTTGCTGTATATTCAGTTCTTAGGAAAGGCTCCCGAAAGGCATGAACCTTTCCGGCTTTATATTTCAGCACATGATGACATCTCTACATGTCACTGCATTTGGACCACGCTATTTTTGGACATTTGAAGGAATTACCAGGACTTGCATGTGTTATCTATTATGTTACATATATGCTGACCTGATTTGTGGCTCTGTTCGACCATGTCTTTGTTGCTTTCATCATGCATTTAATCATTGTAGTGGTTCTTTTTATTCTAAGATTCCATTCACTTTAAAATGGCTAGTCCCACCACTTGCTGCTGAAGTGAGGTGTTGAATTGTACTGTTTATCTCATGGATATGGTTATACATGTTTCTGGTAGAATTTTCACTGTACCTCCAAGCGGAACTCTTATACTTGACTGATCCCAATTTTATCTAACCAGCCACAAAAATTCTGAGCTTGTTCTTGAAGTGAGCCCAAAAATTGGAGGCCCCAATTCATCTGTAATATTATATTATGTATATGCTAATATTTAGTCCATACAGATAACTTATTAAGCCAGAAAAAATGAAAGAGAAAAAGGAGAAAGGTTTTACATGGTATGAAGAGTTTGGAGAAACAGTTGAGTAGATGGAAGATTTTGCAATTGACCTGTTTCCCAAAAAAGATGGAAGATTTTGCATGATTTCTAATTTAGTTCAGTTTAATGTTTGTGTTTCTCAAGTATCCTTTTTCCTTAAGAGTTACTAGATATGCTCTCAGTAAAGGAGCTGCTGCTTTTGCAGTTGACATTGAAGAGGGCACACATCGTAGTGAATCAGAAAGCCCCAAGTCTAACTTAAAACTAACACAGCATCACGTTCAGAGAAGAAGTGAAGGTGGAGTGCTGAAAGAAGGGATGACAGGTAAGACAGGTAACCTCTTAATCCAAAATTCAGCCAATTTCCCTTGGAAACTAGGTTCTACGCTAGTTTCATCAACTTCTACCTTCCAACCCCCTCCATCCACCAAGTCTGTAAAGTTAGTTAACAGCTTCAACTCAAATTAGATGTAGTCAAAGTTCATGAGATCCCATCAATCAAGAGAAGCCTATATGCCCTTAGGTGTTAAGTGGATTATCTTTTTCTTTTTGCTAGTTTTTATCAAATGCTCTGGAAGTGAAGACACATAGTACCATTATCATTGTCTTCATCAGCTTTCACTTGTTTTATCTGAAATTGACTTCTTGTTACAGGTAACGCGTACAACTTGTTTGCATTCCCCTCAGAATGCAATTTTTCAGGTCGAAAATTCGACCCTTACCTGGTTAATATCATCAAAGAAGAAGGATCTGAAAGAATCTTAGCAAGCTCCCAGTATTGCAGGTAAAAAAATATGAAAATCTGACTCTACTGATTGAGAATAGCCAAGCTGCTAAAGTTCTGACATTTATCAGAATAGTATTAATATATTCTTTTCTACTTACTTGTAAGATTTTTACTCCTTTGTGAGGGGTCTGGGATGTCTTTAAGGAAATAGACTTTACTTCTCTTTTAAGCTTGGTTGAGAATAGATTTTTAGTGCCTCAAACATCAGCAAAAAAGGATATATACTTTTTGTGATAGTTCAAAACACTCTTCACTTCTATATTGGCTAAATTATGAGTGTTCCTAATGATTTTGATAAAAAAAGTTTAAGCATGGGCATATAGTAACTAGTCTGTCGTTCTTAGGTATATTCGGGGTCAAGGAAGATTGTTTGCCAATAACTACAAGAGCGCATGTTACATTTTGGATGATTTATGCTGATTCAGTTAGGGCTTTGATTTTAACCATTGGATCATCGACTTTTTGTCCTCTGTGCATGCTATTCATATCTCATTAGCTCACAAGCTTGTTCTTATGTCTTTGAAAATATTTTATATCTCCATCATTGAGTTGGTACATAAATTATCTTTTCTGAATACAGAGGTTGCTGGTTGGTTCTGATAGATGCTGCTAAAGGATGTGCGACCGATCCACCAGATTTATCGAAGTTTAAAGCAGACTTTGTTGTCTTCTCGTTCTACAAGGTACTTGTATTTGATACTTGCTGTTTTAAGATTACATGAGGTACTTATATTTGATATCTGCTGTTTTAAGCTTACATGAACATAGAGCTTGAAAGAGTTTTGTTTGTTTCTTGTTTAGTTATTCGGCTACCCAACTGGCCTTGGAGCACTCATTGTTCGAAATGGTAAGAAGCTAAATAAGAAAGCAAATTTTTGTTTCGTGTTTCCTCACTTATTCTTGTTTAATTTTTTCCTTCATGTACTTTACTTCTCTCTTGTCCTCCTCTCTGCCTCTATCCCTTTGCTTCTCTGTTTATGGAGAGAATCTATTTGGTGGTAAGTGTGGCAGAGATGCCTAGGTTTTCTTGTTTTTCTAGTTTTGAAGCAAGATGCTTTCATATTGCCCCCTTTTTTCCTTTTTTTCACTGTGAAATTAATAAAATTTCCTGATCTTTTTATATTGATCAGATGCTGCTAAGCTGATGAAGAAGACCTACTTTAGTGGAGGTTTTTTTCTTGGTGCCTTTCCTTATTGTAAATATTATTATTGATTACTCTAGCAATTTTAAGTTAGCCTGGATTCTTGTAGGCACGGTGGCTGCAGCTATTGCTGACGTTGACTTTTTCAAAAGAAGAGAAGGTGTAGAGGAATTTTTTGAGGATGGAACCATTTCGTTCTTGAGCATAGCAGCAATTCAACATGGGTTCAAAATAATTAATATGCTAACAACATCTTCGATTTCCCGGTAAGTGAGAGATTGCTTCGTTCTTTTTAACCGGATAAGGTGAGAGCTTACTTCTTTTGAGGGTGAATAGATTCTGGAATTGAATAATGATCAGAGTTATATTGTGATTGGATATCTCTTGCTGTCATTACACATGAACAGAGACACTATATTGGGACTCGTGACTGGATTTATTGCACACTTTTTGTTTATTATCTTTTTATGATTTATCTTGGTGAGTCAATCCTGCTAATTGTATTTGATTAATCCTGCTCATCGCTACTTTTAAGATATTGTTAGCCTTTTATTGTTTCACTACATATGTACTGTCAACCTTTTATAACTAGGTGTTACTACAAATACTGAAATAAGTCAATTTTAGATTAGCTGTTAGGCTAATTATCTTTTGAGTGAATAAAGGAGTTTGTTTTAAAAGTTCATTCAATTTTGGGACCTCAAATTTCCAGTGTTTAGTTTTTCTCCCTTTGACTTGCCTGATAAATTGCTCTTTGTTTAGAGGGTCTATAGACAGGACATGGCACAGCTTCAGTTGACGGAGGACATGACCTTAGATAGGAAGATTTGGAGGTCGAGGATTAGGATAGAAGGTTAATAGGTAGTTGAGTTTCGTCGCGCTGAGTGTGTGAGTGTTGACCTCGTAGATCATTAAGCCTTATGTGTGTACTACTGTGTTACTTTATTTGCTGGATATCTCCATATTTTGCTTCTTATTTCTATTACATTTCTGCATTTGACTACGTTCTTTTTAGCCGAGGGTCTATCGGAAACAACCTCTCTACCCTAGAAAGGTGGAGGTAAGGTCTGCGTATATCTTACCCTCCCCAGACCCCACTATGTGGGACTACACTGGGTATGTTGTTGTTGTTGTTGTTGTTGTTTAGAGGGTCTATAGGCACAGTTCTCAGTATCTGTTCTGTGGGTAGAGAAACTAGTTATTCCTTTCTGAATTATCTAATTCAGTGCCAACAGAAAACGTACTAAGAACTTTGCAGATATGGTGTTAGAAATAGACTCTGCTCAATTTGTGTAACTGTCTTTTCCTTTGTTATTTTACAGAAATTGTTTCCTCGTCTCTCTCTCCATAAATGAAGTTGGAGTCTAATGAAAATAATTTTTTTTTTCCTGAAATGTGCTGTTCTTACTGCAAGGCATACAGCATCACTTGCAGCATATGTGAGGAATAAGCTTTTGGCGCTGAGGCATGAAAATGGAGAATTTGTCTGCACGTTTTATGGGGTAAATATATCGAACATAGCATTCTCATGACTAGGTTCACATATTTTTGGAATATGGTTGGACTTTAGATCTCATTCTTATGAATTGAAATTATATGATTTGAGAAAGTCCTCCCGAGTTCACGTGAAGAAATTTCTTTGATCTGGTGCTTTTATGTCCTAGGCAAATACAAATTTATTTTGTTTTATTGGTTGCATCTGTTCTTTTGGTTTCAGTTTAGTCGACTTCTTCTTTGGTTTTCTTTCACGGTCTATGAATTGTTGCTGATGGTTTGTTGGGAATTGTCCTATGGTGCTGAAGGTGACTAAGTTAATATGACTTTTATCTCAGTTATTATCTAGTGAAATGGGTCCTACTATTTCATTCAACATGAAAAGACCAGATGGAACATGGTATGGTTATCGTGAGGTGGAAAAATTGGCAAGTTTGGCAGGAATTCAACTGCGGGTAAGAGGTCAAATGCCATATAATCTATGAAGTGTGATTTTCGTTCTGTTTTACTTGGGGATGAGATGTTTGCTACTTTATACTCTTGAAACATATCCTCAGAACAGCAATGTAGAACAGCTTGCTGTTTTTGATATAATGTGCTACTTTCATATGTTATCTTTTCTCAATGTCATGGAGGATGACATGACTTCCAAGGTGTCTTTTTAAGATTTATCATTCGTCTTCACTTGTAGATGATTGCGTTGATATGCTTAGTCTGGCTCTAAGAAGTTCTCTCATTAAACTTCTGTTGGTTTGTCTTTGATTTGCGAGTTTTGGTCCTTCAGATGTATGGTTCACTTCCTCTTTTAACCACCTTCACCACTGTTAGATGTGTGAACTGCCACATTTTAGAGTTGCTGTCAGTCCTCAGTTATTGACCTACACAGTACCTGCAATCTTTTATACTTTTGGAATGAGCAGAGGATCTCATCATGTAGTAGTAACATTTAACTATGAAAGACCAAATAAGGGATGACTTGCATCCGCACTAATATGAGATTGTTGTGTCCTTGTTACGTTCAAGCTTTTGTCCACAAATACTGAGGTTTCTTTTGTACATATGGTTATCAATAAGCTTTATTGATATTACTCCTCATTCCGAGTAAGATTACCCTGTTTGACCTCAGAAAAGTTTAAGAGTGAAGTATTTGAATATGTGACTTTGGTCAAAAAGTGTCTAAAACAAGAGTTTGAATGAGAAAAGATGCAGTAGTTTGATGAAAGATGTTACATGTTTGAAAGAATAGAAAGTAATAACAAATTATCTTAGCTGGAATTTTCAGAGAAAGAAAAGTTTGCAATAAGTTTTTTAAAATTTTCTTAAAAAATGGTCTATCATATCTTTTAAAGGGATGGAGGGAGGATTAGTCATCACAACTGGTGAAACTGTTAATTGAAGATCTCAGATATCTAATGCTATTATATGCTGTGAGTAACTACCTTATTAAAAAAAAAAAAAAAAAATGCTATGAGTAAACTCTTGCTTCTTTTTGCCTGTATTTTTGTATAGACAGGATGTTTTTGCAATCCTGGTGCTTGTGCTAAATATCTTGGTTTGTCACACTTGGATCTTCTTTCAAACATTGAGGTATGTGTTCCCTTTCCCCTCATTTTAATTGTTATGTGGCTTCTGTTGCATGCGAAAAAGGCACCGCCAAAGGTTACGAATTCAAATTATAATTTCTTTTAGGCTGGGCACGTGTGCTGGGATGATCGCGACATTTTACATGGAAAACCAACTGGAGCAGTCAGAGTATCTTTTGGTTACATGTCAACATTTGAAGATGCCATGGTAAGGGAACCCGCCACTCAAACCCAATTCCCTGAAATGATAAGATGCCTATATTTCTTACAGAGGACATGCTTCTTTCTTCAAGAATTTGATGTGCCAAACATTGAGCAATTGGAGTTAAAATTTACAGTTCAACTCAAATAGTTTATGATTTGAATGGACTAATCAGAGATCTTCTTAGACTACATTTCTCTTGCTAATTAGCTATTTATGATTTTAACCCCCCAAGAAAAGGGCTATAGGAAGTGTTAGAATGTCTCATATTAGTGGAGGAATAGGTTGTTGTTTCCTTATGTGGTTCGGGAATTACTCACTTCATGAGTCAGATTTTAGGGTTAAGTTCAGCCCAAGGTATATTTTCTTAACATGGTACTTGAACCTCTATGATCTTGGTAAAGACTCGATCAAATAGATTTCCCGCCACCGGAGGATGGTGCCGACTTCTTTTCGTCTTCCTTTCTAGTGCCGCTCCTCTCGTTGGCTGTTCCGGTGCCGCCATATCTCCTGCAACCGGCGCTGCTATTTTCTAAATCAGCTGGCGCCCTCTTCTATGAATTTCTTGTCATTGTTCTATCAATTCAAGCTACGCTGACTCACTGAGGCAGTGTCCTAGAGATTGGTGATTGGGAATAGATTCTTATCCGTGTTAGTGCAAGTAACACACTTATTTTACTGTGTAGTTACTCGCGACTTTCTGCAAGGAAGAGAACCATCATGCTTTTTCTTTTTGGTGATTGTGAATCACTCTTGCCGAAAGTCAAATTTCTATCTTTCAATATAAGTAAACTCAAGTTGGTTTCGCTACTATGATTTTGTACATGCTCCAGATGTATGGTCCTGGGCATGCGGGGGGGGGGGGGGTTGTTGTGGAAAGATTGTCTCTCATTAGTTGACGAAATGTGTTATTGTCTTCTTGTGTGGTCTTGGGAAATCCTTGCTTCATAGCTAGCTTTGGGTTAGTGTTAAGCCCAACGTCCATTTTCACTATAGAGAGTATAAGGAAAATAAATAGCTTAATGGTCACATAGAACAACAATTGCCAACTTCCGGAATTTTACTTTCACAAACAAGATGGAAGTCTTTATTTCTTCAAGTTTCTGTCTGAAGAAATATCAAATTCTAGTCATTTGGATAGAAAAAGCTAACATCTTCTTGAAATGGTAAAGATTATAATTAAGAGTGCTGAAGCAGCTAAATTTTTTGAAAACAAAAAAGTGGTTTGCTTGTCCTACTTCTTTTATTTTTTATTTTATAAATTCCTTTTCTGTTGTTTGTTCTAGATATTGCTAGGGAGAAGCTTCAATTTCCATGAAGTTGTCTTGTAATTGCCTCAATGATTGATTAGCGAACTAATCTTTGCGCTGGATGCTCCTTTGAAAGCTAGTCTTATTCCCTCCGTCATTTTGTTCCACTTGTCTATGCAGAAATTTCTGAACTTCGTGGAAAATAATTTTGTAATATTATCGTCTAATCGGTGCACGTTGCAGCTAAGCTCTATCTCTCCTCCAATTGAAGGTTAATTTTTTCAACTTTCTACTATTCGGCATGCATTAAATATATAAGTTAATATGGCTTCTTGTAGACCAGAAGTTGGTTTTAAGTATGCTAGTTTGTCATTTAATACCATAAAAGATAGTGTGTAGACTAGTTTAGTCAACCTATGCATTTCATTGACCAATTGCAGGGACTGCAAAAGCTGCTGCACGACATTTCCTCACTTCTATTACTGTCTATCCAATAAAGTCTTGTGCGGGATTTAGTGTGGATCAGTGGCCTCTAACATCTACTGGTAGCTATTCTGTGTATCTCTTCAGATAATTCAGTTTGTTGGTTTTCATGCCACATGATTTTGTCAAAGTTAAGAGATATTGTTTGTTTCAATTGCATATAGGAAATGTGTTCCTCCGCGTTTTCTTTAGAATATCAAAGTATTTTGAATTTCATTGTATCATCTTACGTACTTGTCTGTTCCTTCCACTATGAAATGCAGGGTTATTGTATGATCGTGAATGGATTCTCAAGAGCACAACCGGTGAAATTCTTACCCAAAAGAAGGTAGAACACTTTATAATGCACGTCATGTGTGTTGATGCCTGTTATCCATGTGCAAAGCCATGGTAAAACTACCTTCGTCCACCTATTATAATTGGATTCAGGAAAGTGGAAAACATAGCATTTTTGCCTATCATTGCCCATCCTTCAATGTGTTTTGGTTTTAACCTTGTTAATCCCCTAGACAAACCTTACTAATAATGACTCATTTTCACAACGTAACATGTAACTTCTTAACTTCTTAAGATAAGAGATGACTGCGTGTAGGTCTTTTTTTTTCAACCTCCCTACCGAGATGTAGTTGTTGTTGTTGTTTTCTGATTTGATTTTCTCACAGTTCATAAAAAAGAAAGTTGAACACTCTGATTGGATTATCAAACAAAAAATAAAAATAAAAAAAAAATCTAGAAATGAACTTACTTTAATTTGATAAATGATTCACAAGTGGTTAGCCTATATTTTTTGCTTCCTTTCTGAAGCCTTACTGGGCTCATCATATAATGGATGTCATCCTGTTTGTACAGGATGTTCAACAAAGCGTGGTCTTAAGAGAAGTTGAATAACGTTCAACTCCCAGAATAACTCTTCAATCTCTCTCAATGACTAAATCCTATTTTCCCCCATGTTTCACTACTAACTCTTGAGTGCTTATTTTCCCCCATGTTTCACTACTAGCTCTTAAGTGTCTTATCGCTCCAGTCCATGCCTTTTAGCCAGTCATCTCTAAATATTTTATCCTGTTTTTCTTTTTGTCGAGAACGTTCTTCAAAATATAACTTCTCTTTATTTTTAGCAATCTATATTCAATTAAACAAATAACGGATCCCCAATGTGGGACTTCCGAATTTAGTCGGGCCCCAATGCGGGTATTGGGTGGGAAACCAGAAAAGATTAAACAAATAACGAATAATTTGTAAGTGCTCATGCTATCGATTGTGCTGTGATCTCTACTTTAATATTTGGAGTCTTTATTTTGTAGGAGAAACTAGTAATTGCTGGAAGCCTATATACTGGGAATAGAAATAATTAATGGTTATTCAATGTTTACTGGCTATTGCATCTTAACTATTATCTCTGATTCAGTGTTGATTTCCTCTGCATCAACATCTAAGTCAGGTGTGTTTGCATTCTAGGTTCCAGAAATGTGCTATATTTCCACGCTGATTGATCTCAATTTGGGAAAAATGTTCGTAGAGTCACCTCGTTGCAAGGAGAAACTGCAGATTGAACTCAAATCCAACTCACTTGTCACTGGAAGAGATAAAATGGATATCCAAAATCATAGGTTTGAGCTTCGTCTTCTTTCTTGCCTTGTGTTATTGAAGACTTTATAAAGAAGCTTGGTAACTCTTGGTATCATTTAAGTCACGTGAATCAATTTGTAGAGCTTTACAACTCAACAGATAGATGTTTATAGCAGTCAAGGAAATTTCATGCAGCTTTATGTACGTAGGTATACAATGACATAGATATAATCTTATATAGTACCTAGATCTTACTAACTTGTATCAGCATCTGTTTTCTCAGACTATATTACAAGGTAGGTAATATGTGTAAGGTGTGAGTTTTCCTTCTTTCTTGAGTTTTGAATTTTTCCGATTGCACTAAAATTTGTATTTTGAAACTTAAGTTGTTGATCTTCCGTGTGTTATACCTTGTGTTTGTGTATCTTAACTGACTTAAAAGTTAAAACAATGCTGTGTAACAGTTTCGTAAATGGTTCTTTCTTCACTTTTACGGTTTTTACTTGTTTTTTAATCAGAAAGGTAAAGTTTCATTAAGATAGCACGGTTATGTGCTGTAGAAAAAGTTAGAAAGAAAGAATAGTGCTCCTTAATTTTTCTCTAATATTTCTGAAGGACTGTGTTGGTGGGCTTGCATGCTAGCATCTAATCGATGCACTTAGATTTTGTGGTTCCAAAGATGGTTACGGTATATGCATTGTACTTATGTAAGTTCTACTGTTGACAAATTAGTTTGGTTGCCTTCAGTGAAGCATGTGAAGCTTCTAATTCTTACCTATGTTTCCCTTTCAAACTTTTTTAACGGCGGTGTCCGAGACAATTTGTGCACACCTCGACTGTTCCATGGGCACCAACTACCTCCCACCAACCCACCAACACAGGTACCGGGCAAGTCTGTCCACCTAGGCTTAACCAATGCTTAGGCAGATGGGAAGAAATCACCTAATGTTTGTTTCTACCGTGATTTGAACCCTTATCTCCAATTGTTTGTACCCACTTCATTGAATACCATGCCGCACCCTTTGATGTGTTTGCCTTTCTAAGGTTGTACTCATTGTTTTCCTTGTACGTTGGAACAATGATTATGTTCTCTGGCATGTAATAGAGCGTCTAAATTAAGATGAAGTTTGGTATATAGTTCATGGGAACTAACTGTTTTTAAAGCTATGGCTGATTGTCGAGTTTCAAGCTTCGATTTATTGGATCCAAAGCAGATTGTATCAATTATTACTTGTCACTTAAAACTGTGATTTCATCAGTTTCTTTATTATACTTGCCAAAAGACAAAAGCAAGAGAAAAAGAAACTAAAAAAGGAGCGAACAGTCTTTTGAGAAGATGTCCATTATTTTAGTCTGGCATATTCTTAAAGTAGCTACGATTAGGTGTGACTGCTGTTCAAGTTCTCGTGGAACTGAATTAGCAGTATTTGAGTTATGTAAGCACTGGTCTCTGTTTAGTGTTCACCACTTAAAAATCTAAAAAGAAGATTGTGGTTCATGAATTATAGTTATGTAAGTGGTTCTTTCTAAATTAGTAGTATGTTAGTAATACTCAATTATTCTTCATGTCTTTTTTATTTGGGTAGATATGAAGTCCGAAGTTATAACAATGAGGTTGATAACTGGTTCAGCAAGGCAATTGGTCGACCTTGCACTCTATTAAGGAATTCCGGTTCCCAGAGTTTCTCCTGCATAGATAAGAATGGGAGTCCTGGCATGTGCAGGGATGTTGGCGCTAAATTGAATTTTGTTAATGAAGCCCAGTTTCTTCTGGTATCTGAAGAAAGCGTAGCTGACCTCAACTCTAGGCTGAAATCAAGTATGTTTTCTTATCTTATTCCTTTCTTAGTAGAGAGAAATCTCTCTTTCTGGTATTAAACTTTGGAATAGGAATACAAGGAAATTAGAGATTGCACCCAATACAAAGTGAATTTGAGGATGTTCCTCTAAGCTGAATTTGTAATAACTTTTAAACCATGTCTGTGCAATGATAAGTGGAATATCTTCTGTTCAGTGGATACTGGTGCTTTTGCATTACTTGAGATTAAGTTAGACGAGGTAGTGTCTTCTCTCTTTAGACGAGACTAGTATTGGGTACTTTTACCTCTAGTAGCATGGCTGTTGTGGCAACAGAAGGATTGAAAAGGAATTAAAAGATAATTGGCTTTGAGTCCATTCAGTATCTTGTATAGTCCATCATACGTGATTTTTTTTCTGGATAAGTCACTTGTATCACTTAATATGCTTCCTCCAATGGTGGTTAGTGATTTTTACAGAAAAATGTATGAAGCAAATAGGTTTATCAAAAATTCATTCAGCCTTAATATTTTTATATTTAGGTGGACGAAAGAGCAATGGCGGAAAATCAGTTCAAGTTGGTGCAATGAGATTTCGACCCAATCTTGTAATATCTAGTGGTGAGCCATATGCAGAAGATGGATGGAGCCATCTAAATATTGGTGGCAAATATTTTTTGGTGAGTTCTAGCTCCTATAAAATCAAGATTTGGAAATATGAAGTGAGTACATTCTGTCTTAAAATTGTCGTTGAGTATTCTTGTATTCAGCAAGTCAATAGAGGTGCTAATATTCGCACGGAACATCTGAAAAATCCTATATATATTGAGTCTGCCTCCTTTTACAAACCTTGTTGTCTTAAAAAAAGAGAAAAGAAACTGTAAGTGTAAGCTAGTTGTTATTTTGTTAATGTTCTTGATGCATGTAAACTAGTTCTTTTGTTATATAAACATGCTCCGTATTGAAAAGTAGTCGGTGGAGGTAGGAGGAGAAGAGAGAGAAGGCAACAGATGATTCTGTTAAATGCAGATAGGCTGTCATTAAGTAGTCAATGGTCATAGAGGAAGAAGTGCAAACTGAGAGCTACATAACCCTGAAAATGTCAAGAACATTTCCTAACCCTAAGGCTCGTGATCCCTCTTTCTTCATTTCTCGTGCTCGAAGCAAGTTTGTCAGTTTGAAGAAACAGTGGTGAGGAGTGAAAGCTTGTCACTAAGTAGTCAAATGGTTTATGTTCTTGATATTTTAAGGGGTTATGTAGCTCTCTGTTTACACTGGGTATGTTGTTGTAGTAGCTCTCAGTTTGCACTTCATTTCTTTTTATTTTTTGTTAAAAGTAGAAGTTTTTTATGTGTACGCACTGATTTTGTTAAATGCAGTCATTGGGTGGTTGCAATCGCTGCCAGATGATCAATATAAATCCAGAGGCTGGTGAGGTGCAGAGGTTGAGTGAACCTTTAGCAACTTTAGCAGGCTACAGGAGAGCAAAGGTTAGAACCCACCTAAAAACGAAAATACCCAAAAGAAACGCAGCTTGTTTACTTTACTGAGTTAATTGCTTCTTATCGTGTTTTCCTTGCAAACAGGGGAAAATATTGTTTGGCATACTGCTAAGATACGAGAATAATACGAAAACCGAATCAGATCCATGGCTTCATGTAGGAGAAGAAATAGTTCCAAATGGAGATGGGCATTGATTATTTTCTCGAAAGTCCCTATTTGAAACTTGTGAATAGTCACAACAGTGGTGATACCAACGTTCAGTGTTGTGAAGAAGCGGCAGATACTTTGTCTCGCTACTCGCTAGGTCAATACATCAAATTGTACTTTCTTCTTGTTGTTGTTGTTGTTCTCTGTATGTACATGAGTATGTACTTCTAAAAGAACTTGGATATCTTAATTCTTTGTATCCAGTGTAATTATAATAAGTTAATAACTAGTGATAATGTATTCATGTTCATGTTCTTTGACCGAGTCCACATCTGTGTCCGGTATATGCAAATATGTAGTTTGTGTAACATCTTGGTGTGCAACCCATGGATATTCTAATTGCCAGTATCGGCTTATTTATCAATACCATTCATATCCACTATAACCCATGGCATTCCTTGATTTATGAATGATGCAAGAATCCTCCTCTCTTTCTGTTCTCCAGAAACAGTTGGAAAAAATTGTGGTTTGACATAAACGTTAAAAGCTCTATTCCTCTCAGCTATTAAGGTCAATTATGAATTCATGTTGTACTTTGTAATTTTGTCAATTATTGCGGTTGTAATATATTTGCATCATGAAACTATGAAGTTAAATTTTCAAACTTATGGACTAAATGTAAGAGTGTCAATCAGAAAGGGACATCTTGAAACAAATGTCACCTTGAAACCTAGAATGTTCGATTAGGCAAAGATTGAAAGTCACACTTGGGACGTATATTTATATTGGAAATAGGATCCAGTAAAACTGAATATTTAGCTCTAACTGCATGCTTGAAATGACAAAAATTTCTAAAGCACAATCTTAAGGATAAGGTCGCTCATTATATTTGCATCTTATTGCTGACAATAACTTGAAATAGCACTTTGTAGCGCTTATTTTACCGCTCATTATCTTTTTGAAGTTTCTACATATTAATCGTCATAACTAATCATAAGGATGTCATGAATCTATATATATCTATATATATAAAAAAGGAGAGGTACAAGCAATGTGGTTAAGCCAAGTGGCAAGCTAAAAACAAGCCACTTGGCAATTTGAAGACAAAGTTAATGAGAATTAGGACAAAATAAATAAGAATTTTATAAAGGATTTTTTGTAAAAAGATAAAATTCAATTTCAAGATTAGAGTAGTTTTCAAATCTACTCAAAATCTGAAACAGGATTGAGTTTGAATTGCACAATAAAGCTTTTGCATTTTTGGATAGAACTTTTAAATTTGAATTAGAAGATTAATCTTTGCATTTGAAGATAAATATATTCTAACGCCTAAACCTAAAATATAGTTGAAGATAAATATATTCTAATGTTTAAACCTAAAATTTAGAACATAGACATGATTAAAACAAGTTATATTAATTTTTCAAGACAAAAAAGAAAAGAAAAAATAATGAATGGAAATTAAGATAAAGACGGAGATATTTTCCGTAGATATATACTATGCCTACTCCTACTCTTGCTTCTAACTAATTATAAAGATAAATTGGAATCTGAATATGATTCTTCATGTTTAGCAACTTCTTTTTTATTTATTTTTTCCTTTGAGCTTAGTTAACTAGCAGAAGCAAAATCGACATTTCTTTACGATTTTATAGGACTAATATCTATTATTTAATTAATGGATTAGTGTGCATAATCATGCAAATTTGTCGTGATAGAACAAATATTAAAAGCACCTTAAATACCGAAAATATAGAGTTTTCAAATTTGAATGTAAAGCTAATGATCTTATAACAATGAACTATTATCAATAAGATTCACTAAAAATTTACATAAAACTAATGAAATATTTTGAATTCAAAATTAAACCAAATCCACTAGATAATATTTTAATTGTATCAGCAAACCATTATATTTTCTTTTGGTCTTTCTCCTTATCCGTCTAAAATCATTTTTTCCCCTTAACCACTTACTTACTCCTGTTATGATTTTATCTATATATTGTACTTATCTTATCTAATTAGGAAAAAATCAATTTCAAAATATCTTAGCCAATAAAATATACAAACCGGCAAGTTGTTCGAGATGGATACTAGCGTTGGATATACATATAGTATTATAAGTGGATTTGAATTGAGATAAAGGCTTCTGAATTTGAATTTTGAATTGAGGGATAAAAAAATTTGAATTAGTTTAAAAAATAAAATCTATTATTCTCCCTTCTCTTATTTAATCCCCTAGATCATTGTCAATCCCCACAAAATTTTCAACAACATATTTTTTATTTGAATTGAGTTGAAGAATTATTTGCTTACAATTGATTGACCTTTGTTTAGCTTCTTTTGCGCAGGTGGATTGTCATAGTCTCAAATTCAAAGAAACTTCTTCTGTTAATCTTTTTCTCACTCCTCCTATATGCAGCCATGTAGCAATGGTAAATTCATATGATTAGGAAATTGTCAATTATTTATGACCATATGTATATTAATATGTTGTTCTCTCTCCCACGGTAAACAAATGTACTCTTCTTTTCTTGTTTTCATAAATTTAAATGATGGTCTATTTCTTATAGCCTGTTAAAAAAGATAATTATATTGAAGTAGAGGCACAAGAACACAACAAAAGGTAGCTAAAGGTACTCTTCTCTTTCAGGATAGAAGATCTAACAGAAGGAGATGAGACAGGTAAAGAAGATGGTATAGTCTTTTTATACGTAGAATTATTTTTTATAACAATGCACATTTTTATTTTCATTTAAGAAAACAAAATATTTTCTCCCGTTTATATTGTCTATGTGGTCTTCTCATTAGTTAATTTGCATTAGTTTTTGAATAAATATATGCATTACCATTAGTGATACTGTGGAAAGAATATTACAACGATTATTTCATTTACGGTTTCAGTTCAATTTCCTCGGTGTAATTTACCATAAGATTGTTGATAACGTTGAAAGCTTTGTTTTTTTAAAATAGTTCTTTTTATTATTTAAAATATGTCAATTAGATCAGCTATGATGAAAAAATAGTTCTATTCAATTAAAATGTAGTTATTGTTAATATTTTATAAATTGATTATTTATAAATATTTTAATGGTATATGAAAAACATGTTAGCTTTATTGAATTAATACTTCTAAAGTAATTACTGACCATGATATTACATATATCAATGAGATAATGTTCATTATTTAAAGTTAGAGTTGGAGTCCGATTTTTTAAAAGAGGAAGTCCGCTAATGAACACTCAATCGAAAGTTTTTTGAAAAGATTTTCAGATTTGATTTTTAAATTTGAATCCTTATCATAATTTTGTATCATGAATGATAAACACATCCTTTGGCTCCTTCCTCTCTCTATTATAATAGTTTACAATTCCAAAAAGTTAATACAAACGATAGATCAAACACAATTATAAAAATATGGCTACAAAAGATAGGATTATTTGCATGTCGAATTTTTTCTTCAGCAATTAATTAAAAAAGTGATTTTGTCTCTTCCATTTTGCAGTTGACTATTTATGTTTGATGCTTTATTTTGTCTACATACAATCAGTATTCAAGTATATGTTGATGGCAAGTGTGATGCTCTAAATTCTGCTCTTAATGAAAACACGTGTGTAAATTCGAAGATCTTTATATTAGATGAAATATGTATATTTGATATATACTTGCAATTTCTAGTTATGCTCTTCAAGTTGGTTTGTCATTCGAATTCTATTATAAATTTATGTCGACACAAGTTGATAAATACCAATCAACCTCCAAGGTTATGCTCTTTTTTTTACCTTTATTTTTTATTGTTTATTATTTTTGAAGCTTGCTTTGTACTCATGTATTCCCTACATAATTTTTCTTTTAATGTGTTTTTGAACTTTCGTTTTTGTTTGTTTTTAGATTTTCAAGGAGCTGTTGAATAAATATAATTCAGAAAACGTTCTCAGTACACTATTTAATGAGTCGATCCTTAAGTCTCTTCATCTCTTCATAAATTTAACACTAACATCACCAGCTTAAAAAAGGAGATAATAAAGAAGTTGAAGTAGATCTTAGATTTTCGACAAGAAACGCAAGGATATCTGTATAAATACAGAACATATACTTCTTATTAATGACATACAAGCTATTTTAAATTGAGTGTAGTATGTTTTTTATTTAATTGAAATATAAATTTTTTTTTAGTAAATATAAATTAATAATTTTGAAAAACTTAAATATTAACATAATATTTAATTAATGGGTGTATAGAATTGAAAATAATATTTGTGCAATATAGTGGTTCTAAAAATTAGATATCAAAATTTCCTTCTTTTTCTAACTTAAAAAGCATGGAAAAACATTTTAACAGTCTTTACTTTATTTTTTACGTGTAGAAAGACATTAGCAATTGACTTAGAAAAAATTAAAAAATGATCTCCACAAGAATGAAATCCTAAAAATTGAAGCAATTAAATTTGACATGATATTAAATTAGATACAAGTATTAATTTATTAGCTGGAATTAGTTTTTCTTATACTAAAGCTAATTCTTTATTAAAGGATAGACTATCTAAGTTTGAGATGAGAAATTTTTATGAAGAAGCTATGATGAAAAAAAAAACGCTATTTATTGATAAGATCACATAAGCGAGGTAGTAAAATATAAAGCTACAAACAATAGAAATAAAAATGATACATTCTGATTTATTTATTTTTGGTTTGGGGGGGGGGGGGGGGGGGGGGGGGGTTTATATTTTTCTACGGTGATTAAGCAAGCAAAATCACAACTATTTAAGATTGGTCTATTGATATCCTCTCGCATCGCGTGTATGAATACTAGTCTATATATATATAAAAGGAGAGGTACAAGCAATGTGGTTAAGCGAAGTGGCAGTAAAAATAAGCCACTTTGCATAGTTTGAAAGTTTAGGTTTTTTGGCACATTGAACTTGAAACACAATTTCTTTGGATTTTTACAATCTTTTAGTTTTTCCATTTCAATGGTTAGATTTAGATCTGCTTGAGCTTTAGTACTATTTATAAATACGGTATATATTGATTTTAGATTTAGATCACCAACGAGCTTTAGTACTATTTATAAATACAGTGGCGAGCTAATTACAAGCGACTTGGCAATTTTAAGACAAACATAGTACGCATTGTAATAATTTCTAAAATTGTTCAATTTAAATTGAAAGATACAATAGAAATACTTGATATTCAAAGGATTAAGCTATTGAAATTTGAAATTTAAAGAGATAATTTTCATTAGTTTAAATTTAGAATTAAAGATAGTGACCTCTACACGGAGATCTAAGAAACAGAAATTTACGGGAGAGTTCAAAATGAACTCTTACGGTTACCTTATCTTATCCTAATGGATATTGTAAAATCCATATAGTTGAATTTTAGATAATTGTGTTTGAATATATGCGGTAATTATTTTATCGTTTGTGTATATCTATTCTAACAAAAATGACTGCGTTTACTTTAAATTTTGGAGCATGGAGAAATTTCAAAAAATGCAATTCATTTAGAGAATTAAAAGATATTACCTATGTTCAAAAACAACTTACAAAATACGTAATCATAAAAAATACAGATTGCTTATGTTTCAAAGTTTAATAAAGCCTCTTCACGAGAATTCTTTCACTTTTATTTGTATGAGTAGACTAAAATTGAAATAGCAGTTTTAAATATTATAACAAATTAGTTTATTTTGTAAACAAAAAAAAAAAAAAAAAAGAAGAAAAAAAAACGTATGGGGAAAATGTGAAAAAATAAATAAATAAGGGTAGCAAATAATAACCGACTTTATCTTCTTCTGTTACATCCATTTTATTATTTTAAAAAATTAATTGATATTATCGATTTCAGATATCTTTTTCAAAATCATATGCATAGATTATAAGAGAAGGGTATTTTAGAATCTTATCTTTTCTAACAAACACATGATATTGAAATTTGAATTTTAACAAATTTGAGTTGGCATGAAGATCAAATTCGTAACCTCTTATATATATACCTCTTTACTCTTAAGTGACACAAACATCAATGTAAACTATTTTTTTTTTTTAATTGTTAATCATTTTCAAATTTATCTCAAGAGAATTTTTTGTGATCGTTTCATTCACGAAGGTATTAATTATTTCTTTCTTTACGCACGTATATTATTTTGCCGTACACAGTTAATGCAGCATAGTGGCAATAAATTTTCATTCCCGTGTTTAGACTATTTAGAGTCATATTTATGCCCTCCCTTATTCTTATATTCAAATTGCCATGCTAGCACTGTGTAAAACTGTGGAAGGACCTCCACTTCAGTGTAAAAATTTGCAAGCTTTTTCTTAATATTTCTCTTAGGCAGGAAGACTACTTTATGCAGCATGACCACATCACATTCTTTTATCTACTCTCTTTTAGGAGGATTAGGAATTAGATTTGCAAGTATTTGAATACTTTCACTAAAATCATTTAAACTGTTAGTTTTGAAACAAAATTGGTTATAACAGAGAAGATGAAAAGTAAAGGACTTAAACAAAAGCCTAATATTTTAGAATTTAGTGGTGTAAAGGAATAAAATTAACATTAAATAAAGTGTTGTGTGACATTTAATTAAAACATAATGGATATCAAGTTGTAAGATGATCAAGTTTTACACAGGTCAAGTAAGTAAACTGATTAGTATAATTTTTCATATACTTATATCTTAATATATAATTTTTTTTAATAGAGGATTTCCATAATGGATAAAAAGATTATACGTAATGAGCATCGGATTTCTCCGGATAATTCCCAAGGTATGTTATTCAGGCGTAATTTAACTTATCGTTATTGTTGTTGTTGTTATTTACAATTTATATTACATTTATCTCTTGTCACAGATGTAACTAAGGAATCTTAAGTTTCCACAGATCTGATCTATACAAATATCTCAAAAACGCGAAATGAATATTTTAAAAATGAACAAGTATGATGGAGAACCAAAATTTATTAAGGAGTTTTACCCGATCTTTCATGCAAAGAAGGACTGTGAACGTATTTGTGTATGTACAAATATCATTATGTCACATTTTTTTCTATTAATATTGCTCTTAAGCAAAAAGATGCCTTTCTCCAACATTACTGTATCACATTCTCCTATCTACTCTCTTTTAGGATGATTAGGAAATAGATTTGCAGGCATCTAGATATTTTAACTGATTAATTTATCCTTTCTAGATTTTAATTGCAAAACCACATTCATGTTAGAGTTTTCTACTGATTTTGAGTGTGCTTTATTTATCTTATACTAACAAACGGTATTTCTGCATTTATGCTTGGAGAGTAGTTCCGTAGTATAATTAAAATAAATAATAAAAAAAGACTAAAAAAATATAGTTTTTAAAATTATTTGTGAATAAACACAATAATGAATGTTATATCACAACCTAAAAAGTAAATGTAATATTGTTAATTATGACGAGAAAGTCTTAAATTGTATATATTACCTAACTAAAATCTCAATAAATAAAGTCAAAGAGTTAAAATATTCAATAATGAATTTTAATTACCACATTAAAATAAGAAATTAAATAATTTAAATTTAAACTCAGTTTTTTTATACTTTGAAATAAAAGAGTAGAAAAATCAACTGCTTATGGTGTGTAACACCAAAAATAAATAAATAAATAAATTCAGCAGACTTTATGATAAAATAATAAAATAACTTCTATATTTATATTTTAGATGAATTCAAGGTCATAATTTAGTTTATGTATGATATTCAAGTATAGGTAAAATTCTTAAATGGAGAAAAGTAATAATAATACAGTAGAAAAAAAATGGGGGGATTTTTTTTTTTTGTGGGGGGGGGGTGTGGTTAGAGATCATATTTAGAGAGGAAAATAAATAAATTTAAGAATAAAGAAGAAAATTCATCATTAAAAACGGTATATATATTGATAAGAAGAGCAATCGATAATTATAATTAGTCAAATGATATAAGCTAATAAAAATTCATATTAAAAGTCTAATAATTTTAAATAGTGAATGTAATAAGGAAAAATATGAAACATAAAAGTTATTTGATTATTATATGATTCGTTGTCTTTATTTTCATATAGATTTGATTACATGGGTTTAGGGGTTTTGTTTGGGGGGGGGGGAGGCAGGGGCGAGGGGGCGGGGTTTGTGGATTTTATTGATAAACAATAGTTGATTTTTTTTTAAGCCAATATGATCTAACATGCTCATACAAAGCATATCACAATATAAAATGATTTAGCATAATATTTCAAAAATTTTACGCGTTACCAAACTTTTAAATATAAAAGGGGGTATAA